>NC_056726.1:92551568-92619068 GCF_019279795.1 Protopterus annectens | reverse complement strand
TCTTTTCAAACAAAACTTGCACACTCTAAATCTGAGTTGGCCACTTTGTTAGGCCGGTTGTACCATGTTACAGCAAATAAAAGGCCAGTGGAACTAAACCTTAATTAACAAATTACTCCAGGAAAGAGAACAGAAGAGAAACTTGTGTCTAATCAGTCTTATGAATAAAATTCATTATTTTCCCTAATACCACTGTGAGTTAAATAAGTTTGTACACATAAACTAGTACCCGAGATTAGACCATTACAGTCAAACTCAATATCTCTGAATATTTTCCTTTCTAGCATGATTCATTGCCAAAAATGTAATCTGCTTAATTTAGTGTAGTTCCAAGAGCAGAGACCTCCATCAAACCCAACAAGCATTCTGTTGCCCTTCCCAAAGCATTCAAAAATTTTAGATGTCCTCATTAGGAAAAAAATGTGCTGCATTAGAAAGAGGCATCAGCACTGATTACATCAAAGAAGGGGATTGGGGAACAAAGTATTTCTTACTCGCTAATGGTATATGACATCATCAAAATGGTGGGCAAAATTACATTCTTTATGTTTAAGTATGGCATAATAAGGTACCAAGGAGCTGAAATATGTTAAAACACATGCCAGTATTCAGCAATAACAAGATGCAAAATACTTATCCACAGTGAGTCTGTTTGTATGATGAGATGAGAAGATACAGCTAAACCGTCAAGTTGCGTCTGATCCTCCCACTTTTCTGTGCTTAGATTTATCCATCTTAAAGTCTGCCTCATAGTCTTATCAAGAGACCTACCACACTATGTCCACAACCTCTTGTGGTATAATGTTGGAGCTACACATCACCTATTCCTGGGGAAATATTTCATTAGTAACTTCTCGTGCATTATCTCTCCTAGTACAATGTTATCTTCTTTAATCTTCTGTATTATTTCTTTCTTTCCAATGACTACAGCTCTCTCCTTTCCATTCTCCAATGCATACTTGTTGCATTCACTCAGGCATTCCATAAAGGACTTGCTGTACTGCTACTTGATTACCTTCCCACACTGTGCAGTATTACTCTGTGATGACCACCTGAAGTTAATGTAGGTCTGCCATCAACCAGTGTGTGTGTGTGTGTGTGTGTGTGTGTGTGTGTGTGTGTGTGTATGTGTGTGTGTGTATGTGTGTGTGTGTGTGTGTGTGTGTGTGTGTGTGTGTGTGTGTGTGTGTGTGTGTGTGTGTGTGTGTGTATGTGTGTGTGTGTGTGTGTGTGTGTGTGTGTGTGTGTGTGTGTGTGTGTGTGTGTGTGTGTACATACACATCAAAGGGACTCATTTAATCACATCTTTCTACTCCATTCAAGCGTTTAGATATGCTAATTCCAAGACTTTTACTACTGTGTGCTCTGAGTGTTTTTCTGTTCCTGTTCTTTTCACCTTCATTTTTGTCATCCATGTGAATCCTTAATTTTCATTTACATTATTGCTGGCACTAGATTTCTTTCTGCTATGGTAAGACATTTTCCATTATAAGATTTTCTGTCCAGCCTTCACATATACCAACACAGTAGGTATTTCTAACTGTTCAGTAGTGAGCTACATGCTTCCCACTAGGATCAGCCTCTCTGTTTTTATTGCCAAACTTTACAGTGTCTTGTTATCTGCCAAAGTCTAATCCAGAACTCTCCCTTCTCCTCCTAAACTCACATTTCATAGGTTCATAGGTTCATAGGTAGATACTAGGCTATCTGCCCTAGGGCATTTATAAGCCTAGCCAGAGTGTATTTGGCTTCCACCTCCCTATTAGATTAGCCTACTGTGCCTCTGTAAAGTAGGTCACAGAAGGTACCCTTTTAAGATTAGTTTACTGTGCCTCTGTCTAGCAGGGACACAGGAGAGATCCCAGGGGTGAATTTGTGATTTCCCATCCACACATCCAAATTTCGCTTGAAGAGGGTCAGCGAGGAGCTATGTCTAACATGAATTAGGATTCTATTCCAGAGTGAGAGGAGCCTCTGGGAAATGAATCTGTCCCTCCAGCATGTCCTATTTATTTTTGTGCTGAGGTTTAGGTCCCTGGAGCATGTAGCTCTAAGGGACTTGGATTTTTTGAGGTGGAGCATGTCCATTAATTCTGGGTTTGACATGGCATTGTATGTCAGGCATAGATCACCTCTGAGTAGGCGGTAAGCAACTGAGTAGAGCTGGAGTTTCTTTAGTCGAGCTGCATAGGACATCTGTTTGTAGCCCATGATCCTCTTGGTGAGGTACTTTTGGGGTCTCTCCAGTTGCTGCAGGTGTCGGGTAAG
This sequence comes from Protopterus annectens, assembly GCF_019279795.1. Classification (NCBI taxonomy): domain Eukaryota; kingdom Metazoa; phylum Chordata; order Ceratodontiformes; family Protopteridae; genus Protopterus; species Protopterus annectens. The sequence goes on along the minus strand of NC_056726.1, from coordinate 92,616,800 downwards.
GTACATCCCAAAAGGGGCATTGTATTCAATTATGGGCCTGATGAGTGACGAGTAGAGGGACACAATGACCTTTCTTGATCTAGATGCGAACCCTTTCGTGATAAGGTGAGCTATATAGAAAGTCTTTCTAACCACTTTGGCAATGTGATTATCAAAGGAGAGATTACTATCTACATTGGTCCCCAAATCTCTAATTACTTCTTCCGTACTTAATGGATTACCACCTATGTGGTAATTTGTGGGCACCTTGTTTTTCCCAAAGGGGATGACTATGCACTTTTTAGCATTTAGCTTGAGGCCGTGGCTATGACACCAAGCATCCATCTCTGTGAGACCCTTTTGGAGGATGCTTGTGTCAGCTGGAGATTCAATTATGGCCCCAGTTTGCAGTCATCTGCAAACTTTGTCAGCCATAATCCCCCCGTGTTAGCCTGAACCTCAGAGAAGTGTATACCGAACAAGAGAGGTCCCAGAACTGAGCCCTGTGGGACGCCACTTGTAACTGGTTTGGATTCGGACATGGCACCTGTGATTCTGACCATGTGGGTTCTATCTCTGAGCCAGTTTGCAACCCATCTTGTGATATAGGGGTTGATATTTAAGCTGGCAAGCTTATTTATGATTTCCGAGTGGGGTATTGTGTCGAAGGCTTTTGCGAGGTCCAGGTAGGCTGTGTGGACTACCTTGCCCTCATCTATGGCTTTGGTAACTGTTTGAAAGAAATCAATTAGGTTTAAAAGGCAAGATCTGCCCTTAACAAAGCCGAATTGGGTAAGGTCCAGTGTCTGGAAGCTCCCAATGTCTTTGTTTATGAGTTCCATGATAATATGCTCCATAGCTTTACAGACCAGACTTGTCAGGCTTATGGGGTGATAGTTTCCGGGGTCCGTTGTGGCACCACCTTTGTGGAGTGGGACCACTGTAGCTGTATGCCATTCTTTGGGTACATATCCTGTAGTAAGGCTAAGTTTGAACAGTGACTTAATGTGAGGGTTCAGTTCTTCTTGGAGCTCGTGTAAGACACAGCCTGGGACACCGTCCGGTCCCATAGATGCTGTGTTTTTTGCTTTGGAGAGGGCAGCTTTCACCTGTGCATCTGTGATGTCAGGGAGGTTACATTCAGTTGGGATAGGCATTTGCTCCTTTGGGGGGGAAGGGGGGGGGAAGTTTGTGCTGAATCTGTCTGCCATTATGTTGGCTATGTCGGTAGGTTCAGTATATTTTGTACCGTTATGCAACAATTCAGAGCATATCTGGGAGTTTCCGCCCATGTTTCTGACATAACTAAAGAAGGCCTTGTGACTATCTTTAGTGTCTAGGGCAATTTTTCTTTCGAAACTGGCCTTTGAGGACTTTATGAGGGATCGAAGTTTCTTGCTAATACTGATCAGAGATGCCTTCCCGTTTTGGGATTTTGCTCTGTCATGTAGTAGCTTCCTCCTTCTGTTGTATAACTTATTTATGGCTGGGGTACACCAGACCGAACTCCTGTTTTTGGAGGAGTGAGTCTTGGTTTTATTTGGGATAGCACGATCCATGCATTCCTGCAGGTGCTCATAGAATGCATTTGTAAAGGATTTTGCGGATTGGGCTGTATTATCCTCTGGCCCAGGGGCTTTGAAGGATTCCACCTCAGTCCTGAGAAGTGCAAAGTTGGCTTTTGAAAAATTCTTTACAGTGATTTCCTTGGCTGGGGGTGGGGACGGGATATGGATGTCCAAGGAAATTTGTTTATGGTCTGATCTTACCAATGAGGGGTTTACCTCTGGTGTGGAACACAGAGTCCCCATGTTGGTGATGACCAGGTCCAATATGTTGTTCCCTCTTGTGGGAATGGTGACCAGTTGTTCCATTGCATTAGAGTTTATAAATTCAAGGAACCGTTAGGCGAGGGTGTTTGGGCTTGAGTAGTTTTCTCAGTCAATGTTTGGGTAGTTGAAGTCACCCAATAACATAGTGTTTGGAGAGACCTTCATATTCTCCAGTGTTCTCAGGAATGCCAAGTGGGGTTCCTGTAATAGGGAGGGTGTTCTGTAGCAGGCTACAAACTGAAAGGTAGTTTTGCCTACTGTTAGTTGCACATGGATGGTTTCCGTTGCTTCGTGCAGTGCCACTAACCTGGAGGTGTAGGTATCTTTGATGAATATAGATACTCCCCCTCCTTTTGTGCTTTGGTCCAAGTTTTGGGGCCGAAACGCATGGTATGAGTTATAACCTGGTAGTGCTGGGGTGCTCTCAAGACCCTTGAACCAGGTTTCTGTTACTGCACAGACATTGATTTTCTCCATACTGAGGAGAGTCTCGAGTGCGTGCATCTTGAGGTTTAGACTTCTGGCATTGAGTAGCATTACCTTTAGTTTTTTTATCTTTGGGTTGTCTATGGAGGTGGGTTTGTCCTTTGAGCCTTGCCTAAAAAGGCACTATGGGGTGGCAAGAGCCTTGGCCAGTATATGAAAGCCTAAGGGTGACAGGTGCAAGCCGTCCCTAGCGAAGCAACGTGGCTTGTCGAGCATGTCATCCCAGGCTGACAGACACTGGATCCCCTTTGAATGACACCAATACTTTAGCTAATTGTTGAAACTGATCATTTTGTCTTTATACTGTGGCATCATTCTTGGTGAGGGCAAGATGCTACTCAAGGTCAGGGACATACCAGCCTGGGCTACATGGTCAGAGAGCTCCTCTATGTCTCTTTTCATGTAGTCCAGGGAGGTACATCTCAGGTAATTCACACCAGCATGGACAATGACGGAGTCATACTTGTACTTGCTTTGGAGTGACCTGAGTGCTTGCATTATGTGGTGGATCCTGGCACCCAACAGGCAGCTTACAGTGACCTTCTCCTTGTTCAGTCTGGTGAGTGGGACGTCAGTGTGCCGGACAATAGAGTCCCTTATAACAAGTGTATTTGGTGTGTTGTTTGGCTTTATGGGCTGTGACTGTGAGGCACACTGATTTTGTGAGATATGTGATTTGTGGGTATTGTTGAGGGGTGGCTGTTGCTTGGATATCTGCTTAGGAGGTCTTTGCTGTTTAGGCAGATTTTTATTTAGATACTCCGAGTATGTTTTTGTGTGTTTATGTGTTGGGTATGCAGATGCAATAGGTCTGTGTGAGACTGGATTTGTGGTGTGGGTAGTTACCTTTTCCTCCTGACTGACTGTGCCAGTCTTGGGTTGAGAGAGCTCTGCCTCCAGTTTGGCTGTGTAACTGCATCTCTCACATGTATTAGAGTTTGTTGGAAGGAGGAGAGGGTTGTCTGTGTACGTAAGGCAATTGTAACATTGCCTCAAAATTCCCAGATTCACCAGCTGGACTGGAGAGTAACCTTGAAACTGACCCTTGGACATACCAGATTAGTATAGGGAACTGTTTTTTTACTGATCAGATTAGGGAAGGGAACTGATTTTTCACTTGATCAGGAAGGACCAATTGGGAATCTAATACTTATGAGAAGTCAAGGAGGGTGTAGTGCTTTAGTTAGTTAGTGTTTCCTTATAAGAGCTGAGCAAGTGCAGGGCTTTAGAAAGAGAATAGAGTGATTACTTTGAGAGTTTGAACAGTTCTGAGGGAAAAAGTGAAGAGCAGACTTTGTGGAGCCTGGAATAGTTTAAACCTGTTTAGGCGGCGCTGCCCGACGCTACTCACTGTGCAAAACCACGCAAAAAGAGAGTTGTAGGGTTTTAAGAGAGAGAGAGATCAAGGAGTTTAGAATTGACCCAAAATGTCCAATAAAACTATAGCTTCTAGGTAGCAACCACTCCTCCAGGGACAGGCAGGCTGTTCAGTGTTAACCACTCCGACTGGTGAACACAGAGACTTCCCTTTAGCCCAAGCAAGCACTGGCCTTCTAGAAACTTCCAAACAGTTCAGAACAGCAAATCTGTAACTGAACTTTAACTTTCAGAAAGTGGGAAAAAAGCAAGATGTTTTTGTTTTTTTTTTCTTTTTGTTGTAGTTTAAAGGTAGCAGAGATACACAAGCAGCAAAATAATCACAACAGTGCAATAAATGACCCCACACTTGAGTGCTAGGCCAAAATCAGGTAAAATGCAGTTTTTAGAGAAAAAAATGATTTTAAATTAAGTGCAACACAGGAAACGCAGTAAACAGGTTCTAGATGTGTTCCAAGTACTGTTACTGTTACAGATATAAACTTTAGCAAGCCGGAAAATGCCAAAAAGTAGGCGGCAAAGCAGTAAATCTTAACAAAAAATCAGAAGAAAATACTTAAAATCACAAAAGTGGCTCCTTTTCTTCTCTCAGTGTTTTCTCCTCTTGGTAGGTGCTTCAGCAACAACTAGCAAGCCTGAAAAGACGCCAAAACCATGAGGCAGCCTGGTTTTAAGAGACAGAGATCAAGGAGTTTAGAATTGACCCAAAATGGCCAAAAAACCTACAGCTTCTAGGTAGTAACCACTCCTCCAGGGACAGGTAGGCTGTTCAGTGTTAACCACTCCCACTCAGTGTTAACCACTCCCACTGGTGAACACAGAGACTTCCCTTTAGCCCAAGCAAGCACTGGCCTTCTAGAAACTTCCAAACAGTTCAGAACAGCAAATCTGTAACTGAACTTTCTTAACTTTCAGAAAGTGGAAAAAAAGCAAGATTTATTTGTTTTTTTTTTTTCCTTTTGTTGTAGTTAAAAGGTAGCAGAGATACACAAGCAGCAAAAATAATCACAATAGTGCAATAAATGACCCCACACTTGAGTGCTAGGCCAAAATCAGGTAAAATGCAGTCTTTAGAGAAAAAAAACGATTTTAAATTAAGTGTTACACAGGAAATGCAGTAAACAGGCTCTAGATGTGTTCCAAGTACTGTTACTGTTACAGATATAAATTTTAGCAAACTGGAAAATGCCAAAAAGTAGGCGGCAAAGCAGTAAATCTTAACAAAAAATCAGAAGAAAATACTTAAAATCACAAAAGTGGCTGCTTTTCTTCACTCAACGTTTTCTCCCCTTGGTAGGTGCTTCAGCAACAACTAGCAAGCCTGAAAAGATGCCAAAACCACGAGGCAGCCTGGTTTTAAGAGAGAGAGATCAAAGAGTTTAGAACTGACCCAAAATGGCCAATAAAACTACAGCTTCTAGGTAGTAACCACTCCTCCAGGGACAGGCAGGCTGTTCAGTGTTAACCACTCCCACTGGTGAACACAGAGACTTCCGTTTAGCCCAAGCAAGCACTGGCCTTCTAGAAACTTCCAAACAGTTCAGAACAGCAAATCTGTAACTGAACTTTCTTAACTTTCAGAAAGTGGGAAAAAAGCAAGATTTTTTTTTTTTTTCTTTTTGTTGTAGTTTAAAGGTAGCAGAGATACACAAGCAGCAAAATAATCACAACAGTGCAATAAATGACCCCACTCTTGAGTGCTAGGCCAAAATCTGGTAAAATGTAGTTTTTTAGAGTAAAAAGCGATTTTAAATTAAGTGCTACACAGGAAATGCAGTAAACAGGCTCTAGATGTGTTCCAAGTACTGTTACTGTTACAGAAATAAACTTTAGCAAACCGGAAAATGCCAAAAAGTAGGCGGCAAAGCAGTAAAACTTAACAAAAAATCAGAAGAAAATACTTAAAATCACAAAAGTGGCTCCTTTTCTTCTCTCAGCATTTTCTCCTCTTGGTAGGTGCTTCAGCAACAACTAGCAAGCCTGAAAAGAAGCCAAAACCATGAGGCAGCCTGGTTTTAAGAGAGAGAGATCAAAGAGTTTAGAACTGACCCAAAATGGCCAATAAAACTACAGCTTCTAGATAGTAACCACTCCTCCAGGGACAGGCAGGTTGTTCAGTGTTAACCACTCCCACTGGTGAACACAGAGACTTCCCTTTAGCTCAAGCAAGCACCGGCCTTCTAGAAACTTCCAAACAGTTCAGAACAGCAAATCTGTAACTGAACTTTAACTTTCAGAAAGTGGGAAAAAAGCAAGATTTATTTGTTTTTTTTTTTTTGTTGTAGTTAAAAGGTAGCAGAGATACACAAGCAGCAAAACAATCACAACAGTGCAATAAATGACCCCACACTTGAGTGCTAGGCCAAAATCAGGTAAAATGCAGTTTTTAGAGAAAAAAACGATTTTAAATTAAGTGCAACACAGGAAACGCAGTAAACAGGTTCTAGATGTGTTCCAAGTACTGTTACTGTTACAGATATAAACTTTAGCAAGCCGGAAAATGCCAAAAAGTAGGCGGCAAAGCAGTAAATCTTAACAAAAAATCAGAAGAAAATACTTAAAATCACAAAAGTGGCTCCTTTTCTTCTCTCAGTGTTTTCTCCTCTTGGTAGGTGCTTCAGCAACAACTAGCAAGCCTGAAAAGAAGCCAAAACCATGAGGCAGCCTGGTTTTAAGAGACAGAGATCAAGGAGTTTAGAATTGACCCAAAATGGCCAAAAAACCTACAGCTTCTAGGTAGTAACCACTCCTCCAGGGACAGGTAGGCTGTTCAGTGTTATCCAGTCCCACTCAGTGTTAACCACTCCCACTGGTGAACACAGAGACTTCCCTTTAGCCCAAGCAAGCACTGGCCTTCTAGAAACTTCCAAACAGTTCAGAACAGCAAATCTGTAACTGAACTTTCTTAACTTTCAGAAAGTGGGAAAAAAGCAAGGTTTATTTGTTTTTTTTTTTCTTTTTGTTGTAGTTAAAAGGTAGCAGAGATACACAAGCAGCAAAAATAATCACAATAGTGCAATAAATGACCCCACACTTGAGTGCTAGGCCAAAATCAGGTAAAATGCAGTCTTTAGAGAAAAAAAAACGATTTTAAATTAAGTGTTACACAGGAAATGCAGTAAACAGGCTCTAGATGTGTTCCAAGTACTGTTACTGTTACAGATATAAACTTTAGCAAACTGGAAAATGCCAAAACGTAGGCGGCACAGCAGTAAATCTTAACAAAAAATCAGAAGAAAATACTTAAAATCACAAAAGTGGCTCCTTTTCTTCACTCAACATTTTCTCCCCTTGGTAGGTGCTTCAGCAACAACTAGCAAGCCTGAAAAGATGCCAAAACCACGAGGCAGCCTGGTTTTAAGAGAGAGAGATCAAGGAGTTTAGAACTGACCCAAAATGGCCAATAAAACTACAGCTTCTAGGTAGTAACCACTCTTCCAGGGACAGGCAGGCTGTTCAGTGTTAACCACTCCCACTGGTGAACACAGAGACTTCCGTTTAGCCCAAGCAAGCACTGGCCTTCTAGAAACTTCCAAACAGTTCAGAACAGCAAATCTGTAACTGAACTTTCTTAACTTTCAGAAAGTGGGAAAAAAGCAAGATTTTTTTGTTTTTTTTTTCTTCTTTTTGTTGTAGTTTAAAGGTAGCAGAGATACACAAGCAGCAAAATAATCACAACAGTGCAATAAATGACCCCACTCTTGAGTGCTAGGCCAAAATCTGGTAAAATGTAGTTTTTTAGAGTAAAAAGCGATTTTAAATTAAGTGCTACACAGGAAATGCAGTAAACAGGCTCTAGATGTGTTCCAAGTACTGTTACTGTTACAGAAATAAACTTTAGCAAACCGGAAAATGCCAAAAAGTAGGCGGTAAAGCAGTAAAACTTAACAAAAAATCAGAAGAAAATACTTAAAATCACAAAAGTGGCTCCTTTTCTTCTCTCAGCATTTTCTCCTCTTGGTAGGTGCTTCAGCAACAACTAGCAAGCCTGAAAAGAAGCCAAAACCATGAGGCAGCCTGGTTTTAAGAGAGAGAGATCAAGGAGTTTAGAACTGACCCAAAATGGCCAATAAAACTACAGCTTCTAGATAGTAACCACTCCTCCAGGGACAGGCAGGTTGTTCAGTGTTAACCACTCCCACTGGTGAACACAGAGACTTCCCTTTAGCTCAAGCAAGCACCGGCCTTCTAGAAACTTCCAAACAGTTCAGAACAGCAAATCTGTAACTGAACTTTAACTTTCAGAAAGTGGGAAAAAAGCAAGATTTATTTGTTTTTTTTTTTCTTTTTGTTGTAGTTAAAAGGTAGCAGAGATACACAAGCAGCAAAATAATCACAACAGTGCAATAAATGACCCCACACTTGAGTGCTAGGCCAAAATCAGGTAAAATGCAGTTTTTAGAGAAAAAAACGATTTTAAATTAAGTGCAACACAGGAAACGCAGTAAACAGGTTCTAGATGTGTTCCAAGTACTGCTACTGTTACAGATATAAACTTTAGCAAGCCGGAAAATGCCAAAAAGTAGGCGGCAAAGCAATAAATCTTAACAAAAAATCAGAAGAAAATACTTAAAATCACAAAAGTGGCTCCTTTTCTTCTCTCGGTGTTTTCTCCTCTTGGTAGGTGCTTCAGCAACAACTAGCAAGCCTGAAAAGATGCCAAAACCATGAGGCAGCCTGGTTTTAAGAGACAGAGATCAAGGAGTTTAGAATTGACCCAAAATGGCCAAAAAACCTACAGCTTCTAGGTAGTAACCACTCCTCCAGGGACAGGTAGGCTGTTCAGTGTTATCCAGTCCCACTCAGTGTTAACCACTCCCACTGGTGAACACAGAGACTTCCCTTTAGCCCAAGCAAGCACTGGCCTTCTAGAAACTTCCAAACAGTTCAGAACAGCAAATCTGTAACTGAACTTTCTTAACTTTCAGAAAGTGGGAAAAAAGCAAGGTTTATTTGTTTTTTTTTTCTTTTTGTTGTAGTTAAAAGGTAGCAGAGATACACAAGCAGCAAAAATAATCACAATAGTGCAATAAATGACCCCACACTTGAGTGCTAGGCCAAAATCAGGTAAAATGCAGTCTTTAGAGAAAAAAAAACGATTTTAAATTAAGTGTTACACAGGAAATGCAGTAAACAGGCTCTAGATGTGTTCCAAGTACTGTTACTGTTACAGATATAAACTTTAGCAAACTGGAAAATGCCAAAACGTAGGCGGCACAGCAGTAAATCTTAACAAAAAATCAGAAGAAAATACTTAAAATCACAAAAGTGGCTCCTTTTCTTCACTCAACGTTTTCTCCCCTTGGTAGGTGCTTCAGCAACAACTAGCAAGCCTGAAAAGATGCCAAAACCACGAGGCAGCCTGGTTTTAAGAGAGAGAGATCAAGGAGTTTAGAACTGACCCAAAATGGCCAATAAAACTACAGCTTCTAGGTAGTAACCACTCCTCCAGGGACAGGCAGGCTTTTCAGTGTTAACCACTCCCACTGGTGAACACAGAGACTTCCGTTTAGCCCAAGCAAGCACTGGCCTTCTAGAAACTTCCAAACAGTTCAGAACAGCAAATCTGTAACTGAACTTTCTTAACTTTCAGAAAGTGGGAAAAAAGCAAGATTTTTTTGTTTTTTTTTCTTCTTTTTGTTGTAGTTTAAAGGTAGCAGAGATACACAAGCAGCAAAATAATCACAACAGTGCAATAAATGACCCCACTCTTGAGTGCTAGGCCAAAATCAGGTAAAATGTAGTTGTTTAGAGTAAAAAGTGATTTTAAATTAAGTGCTACACAGGAAATGCAGTAAACAGGCTCTAGATGTGTTCCAAGTACTGTTACTGTTACAGAAATAAACTTTAGCAAACCGGAAAATGCCAAAAAGTAGGCGGCAAAGCAGTAAAACTTAACAAAAAATCAGAAGAAAATACTTAAAATCACAAAAGTGGCTCCTTTTCTTCTCTCAGCATTTTCTCCTCTTGGTAGGTGCTTCAGCAACAACTAGCAAGCCTGAAAAGATGCCAAAACCATGAGGCAGCCTGGTTTTAAGAGAGAGAGATCAAGGAGTTTAGAACTGACCCAAAATGGCCAATAAAACTACAGCTTCTATATAGTAACCACTCCTCCAGGGACAGGCAGGTTGTTCAGTGTTAACCACTCCCACTGGTGAACACAGAGACTTCCCTTTAGCTCAAGCAAGCACCGGCCTTCTAGAAACTTCCAAACAGTTCAGAACAGCAAATCTGTAACTGAACTTTCTTAACTTTCAGAAAGTGGGAAAAAAGCAAGATTTTTTTTTTTTTTTTTTTGTAGTTTAAAGGTAGCAGAGATACACAAGCAGAAAAATAATCACAACAGTGCAATAAATGACCCCACACTTGAGTGCTAGGCCAAAATCAGGTAAAATGTAGTTTTTAGAGAAAAAAACGATTTTAAATTAAGTGCAACACAGGAAATGCAGTAAACAGGCTCTAGATGTGTTCCAAGTACTGTTACTGTTACAGATATAAACTTTAGCAAGCCATAAAATGCCAAAAAGTAGGCAGCAAAGCAGTAAATCTTAACAAAAAATCAGAAGAAAATACTTAAAATCACAAAAGTGGCTCCTTTTCTTCTCTCAGTGTTTTCTCCTCTTGGTAGGTGCTTCAGCAATAACTAGCAAGCCTGAAAAGATGCCAAAAACCACGAGGCAGCCTGGTTTTAAGAGAGACAGATCAAGGAGTTTAGAATTGACCCAAAATGGCCAATAAAACTACAGCGTCTAGGTAGTAACTACTCCTTCAGGGACAGGCAGGCTGTTCAGTGTTAACCACTCCCACTGGTGAACACAGAGACTTCCCTTTAGACCAAGCAAGCACTGGCCTTCGAGGAATTTCCAAACAGTTCAGAACAGCAAATCTGTAACTGAACTTTCTTAACTTTCTTTAACAAACTGAATATTCATCCCAAATCCATAGTCATCCAGAGAGATATATAGACACCTGGTTCACACTTCCTTCCTGGTTGCCTCCATTGCCTTCAATATTACAACAATACTTTGGTGACACCCTGTTCTGACTTGTCTATATCCCCATAATTTTCTTATACCTGCCCCAAGTATTGCACTCAGTAACTGACAGGGTTTAATTTTTGTACAGTTTCCATCATTCAGAATGCTCAGATTCTCTCTCGTTTTCCTTACCCTGATCATTATTCTGACATGCCTAGAGATAGTCTAATGGTGATCTGTTTAGACTTTTGCTCATGATGTCACTGAATCAAATTTTAATGACAAACTTCAATGCTGAGTTTTTGGTAGAGAGGAATTGGCACAATTTGTTATTAATTACATTTGTTGACCAAAAAAGCTTGACTGAACATGACCTATTTTTGCAGAGGATTGGGATATAAATAATTTACTTCAATAAGAAGTAAAAATGCAGCAAAACAAACAAAAATATAGAACATTAACAAAACATAACATTGGATTTACATAATATAAAAAACAATATATTAATAACTGCAAAAAAAAAAGAGCAATCACAGGAATCTGTCTAGTTCCAACCTCACCACGAGTGTTGAGGAAAAAAAAAACAGAGAAACTAGCACTCTTAAAAATTAATTGATGAGCTCAGTCACAATAATTTCCAAAAATCATGAAACCCAGGTAGTGTTCCAAAGCAACAAGCCTTTATTCATCACAGACAAGCAATCCTCAATAACAAAAAATCAGAAATATTTTAACAATGTTAAACATATCAGCTTTTATGTACTTAGAATCAGATGTGGAAAATATACGTATTGTTTAATTTTAAACCAGTCTGCTCTTGACAAACAATATAAACAGGGCTGTAAAAGTACATTTTAGAACAGCAAGTACCCAACCCCACACACTTCTACTGATTAGATCAAACTAAATCCTAGTTAAGGAAAACACTACATATCTATTTGCCACCCACATTCCAAGATCAGGTATTAAGAAAAGCATACCATATGCATAAAAGTATATACATAAAAAAACTTTTAACTAAGATCACTTTTGGTTAACTAACTCAATAAAGCCTTCATCAGGTCTGTGACAAGAACTAAAATCAAGAAAAAACACATAGCTATCTAACCATAAACATAATCAAACTAAAACACTATACATATAAAAATACATCTGTCTAATAATACCTAGTAAATATCCATCCATGTGTATTAGTGTACATAAAAAAACTAAGTTATTAACAGTCTTAGAAAAAATGTCAGTGCTAAACTGTTATGACAGTTTTTATGTTTATAGCCCCAAAAACATGTTTATAGTCAAAGTAAACTTTATTGTCATCCAATCTACACCACGGTGTAGTTGAACAAAATTGAGTTGCTTCTTTTCCAGTGCAAAGACAAACATACAGACAAATATTTTGGTAAAAGTAATTTGACATCACAAAAAAAAAACCATAAAAATATAACTAGAACAACATATAGATTTTTTATTTTATTTATTTATTTTATTTTATTTTATTTTACATTTGTAGACCGGGCTAGTCCAACTGGATATATGTCCATTTTCAGTGGAGGCCCGGGGAGATAAGCTCCAAACTTGAACATTAAAGTGAAAAATAATAAAAAATCTTGCTAAATACATATAAAGTAACAAGATAGATTCAAACATTATAAATTGTGGGATAGTAGTATCATATAAACATACAGTAGTTAGAGAAAACAACGATAAAAGTAAATAAAAAACAATTAACATGTGATATACAATGGAGAATACTATCATAATGTACAGAGAGAAAGGATGCAGGAAAGTAGGAAGATGGCAGCTATATATGTACACTTTTTTTTTTTTTTTTTAAATAGATAATTAAAAGGAGATGTAAATCAGTGGATGCAGAAATTGAATAGATTTTGGGTTCTAAAGATGAGGGGTTTAGTCAGGGGTCAAGAAAATAAAGTTAGTCAGGATTAGTACAGGGGCAGAGCCATTGTGTTTTAAGGTAGAGCCTGAGTTTCTTTTTGAAGAGAGGTTTTGAGGGAATAGTAGAAAGTTCAGAGGGAAGCAAGTTCCAATCTTTGCCAACAGTGTTAGAGAAAAGGGAATCTCCGGCCCTGTTGTTTGCTTTGTCAATATTTACAAGAAATTTGTGTGCAGATCTTAGGGACTTTAGGTTATGGTAGGGTTGAATAAGAGTAGATAGTGTAGGTGTTTTGTTAGGTTGATAAAGAATTTGATGGGCTATGCCTAGTTGATTAAGTTTTAGTTGCTGTTGAAATTCAAGACAGCCTAGTTGTTTTAGATTAGTACAGTGGTGAGTTCTGTAAGGGTTACCTGTGGCAAATCTGGCTATGTTGTGGTAGGAGGTTTCTAATTTCAAGATATACTTTTTTTGATAAGTTAGTAAATGTGGGAGAGGCATAGAAAAGGGGTGAGATAAGGTGGGAGTGGGCTATAGTTGTTCTAGATTCTGGAGTGAGGAAAGGTTTGATTCTGTAAAGAGAGCCTATTTTTTTGTTAATAGTTTTCAATGTGATGCTTATATGGGTATCGACGTTAAGGTTGTTGTCAATGGTAATGCCTAGTAGTTTGGTAGTAGGATCTTGTGATATAGGTGTGCCATTTTTAGATGTTATAGTAAAGTCTAAATTGGGAGATTTGCTGGAAGGTGTGAAGAGGAGGAGTTTAGTTTTTTTTGGGTTAAGTAGTAGACAGCGTTGGGAAAACCAATCTTCTACAGAATTAACGATGTGTTGTGTGAGGGAGTGAAGATCAGATACAGAGGTGGCTGAACAAATTAGTGTAGAATCGTCTGTGTATTGTATGCATGTGGCTTGGGGAACTACTTGGTGGGGGTCATTGATAAATAAAGAAAACGGGAGGGGACCCAGTATGGACCCTTGGGGAATGCCAATGTTGACAGGTAGTTTGGAGGATAGAGTGTAGTTCCAGAGTACTGCTTGTTGTCTGTTATTTAAGTAGGACTTAAACCAGTTTATAGGTTTGGTTTCAAGTGACAAAGACTGAAGAATGTGTATGAGTATGCAGCGGTTGACCATGTCAAAAGCTTTGGATAGGTCTAAAAAAAGTGCAGAGGAAAGGTTGTTGTGGTTACGATTTTTGTTGATTGTGTCTGTAAAGGAGAGTAGGGCAGTGGTGGTACTGTGGGATGGTCTGAAACCATGTTGGGTATTAGAGAGTAAGTTATTTAGGAGAAGGTGGTCAAGCAGTTGCTTGTGGATACACCTTTCCATTATCTTAGATAAGGGAGAGAGTAGTGCTATAGGGCGGTAGTTAGAGATTTCAGTAGAATTACCACCCTTATGAAGTGGAATAATATGGGAGATTTTCCAAAGTTTAGGGACATATCCCTCAGTGATGGTTCTGTTGATAAGTATAGAAATAGGGTAGGCTATTGATTTGTCTGCTAATTGCAAGTATTCTGCGGGTATTAGGTCTGCAGAGGGAGTACATCGTTTGAGTTTTTTGATAAGGGAGAGAATGTAGGATGTTGGGACAGGTTGGAAGTGAAATGGGGAGGTGGGTTTAAGTTATGGTTAGATATGTTTGTGTTTTTGTTGGGGAGTTGACTGGGTAGGGTTTGAATTGTTTCGGTAAAAAAGGAATTAAAGTAATTTGCAATTTGGTTGGGGTTCCTTATGTCAGAGCCTTGTGGGTTGGGTGTGACAGGTTTACTAGGCTGTAGTAATTGTCTTATGTTTGCCCAGAACTTTTGTGGGTTATTTTGGTAAGTATGCTGAGGTTTCAGGTAAAAGTTTTTTTATCATTCATTATAGCTTTTTTGGTCTCATTCCTGAGTTGTTTGAAGTTTTGGTAGTCAGCTGTGTTTTTAGTTAAGCGAGATTTCTTCCAGATTTTATTTCTGAGATTGATTTTTTGCTTGGTTTCTGTTGAGAGCCAGGGGGCTGATTTAGTTCTAATTCTAATAGAGCGAGTGGGGGCATGGTAGTTGAGTATGGCCAGAAACTTAGTATTAAAGTAATCTACAGCATCATCAAGAGAAAGGTGTTTTAAGGGTGTCCAGTTACATGCGTTCAGTTCACTTTGAAATAGTTCCAAATTGAAATGTTTTTTAGATCTGATTGTACTGCTAATGTTATGGGTAGGAGGGTTGGTTTTGAGCCTGATGATGTAGGTTAATAAGTGATCACTTATATCATCAGGGAGGGTTCTTGTTACAAAAGTATGGGGTTGATTATTGGTGAGAATACAATCTAAGGTACTTTCTTTTTTGTTAGTTTTATTTATTCTAGTGGGGGAGGTGATAGTTTGTGAGAAACCGTAAAGGTTAATATGGTCTGTAGGATGTTTGTTGTTGCAAGATTCCCAATCAATGTTTACATCACCTAGGATGATTGTTTCTTGGGGTAAGTTTAGAGATAGCCAACATAGGATCTTTTCTATGGTAGAAATATTATTTCCTGGTGGAACATAAATGCAAATAATAAAGATGGATTTGGCTGTGTTTAGTTCAAGTTTGGTAATAAGAATTTCAGCATTAGAGTCCTGGGGAGGTTTTTGGTTGAAAGTGGTTATGTGAAGGTTAGACTTAAATAAGATAGCTACACCACCACCTTTTTTAGATTCCCTGTCGAGACACAATATATTATAGCAAGGAGGAATGACTTCAGTGTCTCATGTTGAAGGTTTTAACCAGGTTTCTGTTAGACAAATAATATCAAAGGAGTAGAGTTCTAAGAGAGCATGTAGTTGAGTTGTTTTATTATTAATACTACGTATGTTGAGGTTAGCTATTGAGAGTGAGTTTTTGGGGTTTTTAAATAGTGGGTAGACTGCGGGGTTTTGGTAAATGGATTGATTTAAGGTGGAGTTGGTTGGACCTGGGTTTGGGTGAATATCTCCATTTCTAAGTGAGAGAAGTAGGGTTAGGTATGCAGTGTTTGCATATTTACTTTGTGGGAAGGTTAACCTTCTAGGATGTAGATGTACATATTTTATGTGGGTTATCCTATATCATCTGGGTGAAAGATAGCTAGGTGTGGAAGTTATGTTAATATGATGGTTGTCGTAGGTAGGAATTGAAGAGGAAGTTAGTTTAGTTGGGTTGCTAAGGTGTGATAGTAGTGGGTGTTCATAGGAGGTTGTAAGTTGTGCTAATATTAAAGGGGGAATAAGTGTGAGCAAAACTATGGTATTTTTGAGGACTAGGGTGGGGAGTATAGACATGTTAAAAGTGGTTAGTAAATTGTAGTAACTAGTACAGGTGTAGTGGGTGTGTTATTGTAAGGCAAAGTTCAATGGTGTATGTTAAAGGGTGTGGTTAAAAGAAAAAATAAGGAGGGAATAAAGATGATTGGTTAATTGTGGGTAGGTTGTAACTGGAGGAAAAGGGGAGGGGGTGTGGTTAGGTAGGTAGAAATGTGGATGTAGTGGGGGTGGATGGGAATTGGGGGTGGGGTAGGGGAGCGTAGTTAGCCCGCAGGGCGAACGGAGCAGGTAGAGACAAAGGCGGAGAAGTTAGCAAGGAAAACAATCAGCTATGCAGGTAGCTGTAGGTTGGGAAGGCAGGATAGAAGTGGAGAAGGTTAGAGAAATAAAGGTGGAGTCTAGGGAAAGACTTATAGTGGAGTACAAACTGAAAGGCAGAAGTAAGTATGAGTAGGAACACAGCAAAAGCTTCGTAGATGGTTAACGTTTGCAATGGTAGCACAGGGGGAGGGGGAGTGTTGGATGGGAGAAAGGCACCCCCTAGTGGGCAGTTCAGGAAATGAAAGTGAGTTAGTAAGGGAGCCGAGTAGCATAGGAGAGTGTAGGGAAGAAACCTAAAGTGAGAGGGGGTGAAGGTAAGTGTTAGAGGTGAATAAGTTGATAGGTAGATACAGAATAGAATATTAGAGGTGTATAGGTTGATAGGTAGATGCAGAAAAGGGGTATGTCTGCTGGTTGCTCAGGCGCCCAACGAACTTTGAAGCCCTGAAACAGGTGGTGACTAGGGGTCTGTTTTATCAGCTAGATTTTGTCCATAACATACTTAGTTTTGTCCTTGATGGAGGGTGCAGAAAGCAGGAGGCTGGAGGTTGAGTCCACAAGCAAGTGGAGTGGGTTCTTAACACACCAGGTAGGCTGAGGTTAAATCAGGAGCAGGCTCAAGTTGAGTTGGGTACTTAGGGTAGAAGGGAGATAAAAGATAGAGGAGAGAAACAGGGTTAGCAATTCAGCTTTTATATTCAAAAAGGCAGTAATAGCTAACAGTAATACTTATAACATTGCAATTAGTGATTGAGATAAAATGCATACATTTAGCCAAGTATAAACAGTTCTAAGTATTTCTAGGCAACAGCATTGGTGGGGTATAACCAGCAGGTAGCACAAATGCAATGGTACAGGTGCAAGTCAGATACATTCACTTAGCCAGTTTAAGCCGTTCATTCAGTACATCAGGCAACAATATCAAAGAGGTTAAACATCAGGCATCACAATGCAAAGGTACAAAAAAATGCAGGATAAAAAACTGGTCAACAGTAAAGGGAATAACAGCAAAAAGGGGTACCTAATAATGATTGGTAGTCTAAAGGTGGATGTTCAGAACTTTAAATTTGAGGTTCAAATACCCCATATAGGGAAAAACACTATTGTAAAATGGAAGAACAGTGCTTGTTTTCGAGGTTACGAGTGGTTTAGACCAAGTTCTCGGTCTCACACCATGTCGGTGGTGAAGTAGGCAATCATTTGATAAAAGCTTATAGCCAGAGGACGCTAGTCTAACCACAGGCTAAAATGAGCTGAATAGTCCATTAAATTACAAGGAACAAGGGTAACAATTAGGATTTAGGCAAGGTTTGAGGTGACAATAATATATAGCGTGCTAATACAGGTTAATCGCTAAAACTCAATAATAAGCATTAAGTGTAGAAAGATAAGCAAAATGCAATTACACCCTTGTCGCTAAATGCAATACAATTTGTACAAAATTAACAAATTAAAAAATGGCCAATCTACCTGAAAGAGTTTATACATGTAACGCTAGGCAAACACTATTGAAAGATGGAAGAACAGCGCTTGTTTTCGAGGTTACAGGTGGTTTAGACCAAGTTCTCGGTCTCGCATCACGTGGGTGGCGCAGTAGGCAATCATTTGATAAAAACTTATAGCCAGAGGATGCTAGTCTAACCACTGGCTAAAATGAGCTGAATAGTCCATTAAATTACAAGGAACAAGGGTAACAATTAGGATTTAGGCAAGGTTTGGGGTGACAAATAATATAGAGAATGCAAACACAGCTTAGTCGCTAAACTCAATAATAAGCAGAGAGTGTAGAAAGATAAGCAGAAAGCAATTTCACCCTAGTTGCTAAATGCAAATACAAACACAATGTCAGACGTGGTATCGCAATAGAACAGCAAAAACCCACTAGATCAATGTAAGCAATTCCACATGTCTACGACCATTTCAGTTCAATTAAACATGCAGTCGTTGAAAAGCCAGATAATGAGACCACCGATGCCACTTACCAGGGGTTAAGACGCCAGGGCAGAGCGGACAGCAGCTAGGGACCATCAAAGTGAAAATTAAAAGATGGCGCCTCACAGGTCAGGGGGTATAAATAGCTTCCCACGAGACAATGAGGCAACTGGGAAAGTAAAAAGGAGTACAATAGAATGCAGATGGGCGGAGCTAGAAGGTAGTTACTTACTTAGAGGGTAGCTGGTTTACAACAACCTCAGGAAAAATAGGGAAAAAAGGACAAGAGAGGGGGGTTAGGTCTAGAGGGGGGGTAGAATGGCAGTACAAGAATTAGATATTTATTGAAAGAGACAAGACAGGTGGCCAGTAGCTAGAGACAAAGGAGGAGAAGTTAGCGAGGAAAACAATCTGCTATGCAGGTAGCTGTAGGTTGGAAAGGCAGGATATAAGTGGAGAAGGTTAGAGAAATAAAGGTGGAGTCTAGGGAAAGGCTTCTAGTGGAGTACAAACTGAAAGGCAGAAGTAAGTATGAGTAGGAACACAGCAAGAAGCTTCGTAGATGGCTAACGTTTGCAATGGTAGCACAGGGGGAGGGGAGGGGGAGTGTTGGATGGGAGAAAGGCACCCCCTATTGGGCAGTTCAGGAAATGAAGGTGAGTTAGTAAGGGAGCAGAGTAGCGTAGGAGAGTGTAGGGAAGAAACCTAAAGTGAGAGGGGGTGAAAGTAAGTGTTAGACGTGAATAGGTTGATAGGTAGATACAGAATAGAATGTTAGAGGTGTATAGGTTGATAGGTAGATGCAGAAAAGGGGTAAGGCTGCTGGCTGCTCAGGCGCCCAGCGAACTTTGAAACCCTGAAACAGGTGGTGACTAGGGGTCTGTTTTATCAGCTAGATTTTGTCCATAACATACTTAGTTTTGTCCTTGATGGAGGGTGCAGAAAGCAGGAGGCTGGAGGTTGAGTCCACAAGCAAGTGGAGTGGGTTCTTAACACACCAGGTAGGCTGAAGTTAAATCAGGAGCAGGCTCAAGTTGAGTTGGGTATTAATTTTGTCCTTGATGGAGGGTGCAGAAAGCAGGAGGCTGGAGGTTGAGTCCACAAGCAAGTGGAGTGGGTTCTTAACACCCCAGGTAGGCTGAGGTTAAATCAGGAGCAGGCTCAAGTTGAGTTGGGTATTAGTTTTGTCCTTGATGGAGGGTGCAGAAAGCAGGAGGCTGGAGGTTGAGTCCACAAGCAAGTGGAGTGGGTTCTTAACACACCAGGTAGGCTGAGGTTAAATCAGGAGCAGGCTCAAGTTGAGTTGGGTATTAGTTTTGTCCTTGATGGAGGGTGCAGAAAGCAGGAGGCTGGAGGTTGAGTCCACAAGCAAGTGGAGTGGGTTCTTAACACACCAGGTAGGCTGAAGTTAAATCAGGAGCAAGCTCAAGTTGAGTTGGGTATTAGTTATATATAGTTCATTTAGATATTGCACAGTGCATATTGCCCTCTATTAGATTTCCCTTATCAAGGCACAGGTAAGAACAGACAGTTAGAATTACACATTCAGTATGGACATAGACTATATATATATCTATCTAGCTATATATCTATATATATATCTATATATATATATATATATATATATATATATATATATATATATATATATATATATGGGTCTACTTCATAAGATCGACAGACCATTTGTTTGAAATTCGTTTGGTCGACAGCTCATTTGGTCGACAACCAGTATTCAAGGCATTTAACAGGGATTTGCCCCCTCTCCAATGTTGTGCGACTCTGGAGTTGATATATATATAGTTAGGGGGGGTGTGGGGGGTACAGGCCCCCACATTGGGGGGTGTGGGAGGCGAAGCCCCCCACATATTTTTTCGTTTAAAATGTGTAGTTTTTCTTGTATTTTCATGCTTTTAAATGAAAATAGGTGGGGGCCTTCGCCCCCCCACACCCCCCAATGTGGGAGGGCTATACCCCCCACATCCCCCCTAACTATATATAATAACTCCAGGGTCGCACAACATTGGGGAGAGGAGCAAATCCCTTTTAAGTGCCTTGAATACTGGTTGTCGACCAAATGAGCTGTCGACCAAATGAATTTCGATCAAATGGTCTGTCGATCTTTTGAAGTAGACCCATATATATATATATATATATATATATATATATATATATATATATTTATATATACACACACATATATATATATATATATATATATATATATATATATATATTATATATATAGATATATATTGCACTCTTATGAACTGTGTAAAATTAGTGAAATTACTATTCCTGATCAGGCAGATGTATACATTCCTAGGTGTTTGGAGGGTGAAGGAATTGTCTTTCTTCTAGTTCACCTGTTGGCAGAATTTAATAGCGTGCTTCTGTATCTTCTACCCAAGCATAGGCGGTAGAACACGCCATTTGCAGGATGGGCAAGGTTCATTTGTTATCTTTCTGGCTCTTCCTATGGAGTGAGCCTTGTGCAAGTCTTCCAGGGGTGTAAATTAAGAACCAATGATTTTCTCTGCTCCCCTTACCACTTGCCTGAGAGCTCTATGATCCAGGGCATTGCAGTTCCCATACCAGGTTATGATGTTTTTGGTTAGGACACTCTCAGTGGTACCCTAACTAGTAGAAAAAAACAGACAAAAAAATACAGAAAGCAGTGGATGAAGTAAACTAGTGATGTATAAAAGTGTGCAGGTGCGTGCAAGAGTGTGCACGAGCATTCACCAGTATGATAAATGGGGGAAATTATGCCAATACTACATGGTAATAGTGGAATGAAAAAATGTGTGTTTTGAATTTACCATTTAAATCACTGGTGTGATTCAATAAATCTAACCAAAGCAGAATTGAGGTTAAAGTAGCTAAACCCATATATATTTATACACATTCTACAAATTATTTTCATAATTATTTAGTATATTTTAGGACTTAAAAATATTCCTAAAAAAATTCCCTAAAAAAATTATTATGTGGTGACTTATGTAAATTCAACATACTCTTATTAGAGCAATAGTAGTTAAGTCCAGGTTTTCTGAATGCATTTAATTTCAACTGTCAGTATAATTCTTTTTTCTCCAACACACCATTGATGTCCCCTTCACGCTCATCCATCTCCACACAGTCCAGAATGATAAATTCAAAACAAGAATGTCTGGGGTGTTCTAATAAGTGTTTGGATAAGATGTTCCTCTGGCATTTACCTCTGATGTCAGAAAAATGACCTGAAATCTTCCTTTTCAGTTTATTTATAGTTTTACCCACACAAACTGCAGGGCAGTCATTACATATGGCCCTGTATACAACGTTTTCAGTATTACAGTTACCACCTGTGAAGATAGGGACACTCAAATGACTCATACTCTTTCGTAAATTATCACATTAATAATAAGGTCGTAAGTATGCAATCAGTCATGAGAGACTTTAGCATCCAGGTTGATAGCAAACTGACTTTTGACTACCATATTGCCTCCATTGTATGGAAAGCTTTCTACATGGCCCACCTCATTAGTAAGGGTATCTCATTCAGGGACAAGGTGGTGATAACATTCCTGTAGTCTTCCCTTATATGACCCATTATTGAGTACAATGCCCATTTCAGCATGTACCTCACAAAGCACATGCAGCAGCTGGTGAGACCACAGAGATTCCTCACCAGGAGAATCCAGGGTGTCAAACATCTACCCTACTCAGATAGGCTAAAGGCCCTGTTCCTCTACTCAGTCTCCTACAGACTCCTCAGAGGTGACCTCTGTCTGGAATAAAAAGCAATCTCAGACCCCATCTTGATTGGACTGATGCATATCCACAAGTCAAGCTCCACTTGAGTAACCCACATGCATGACCTCAGCCTGGTCTGTGACATCAATAGGACTTGTTGCCAGGACAGATTTGTGTCCTAGAGACTTCTCCTTTTGTGGAATAGACTCCCTTTCCACATCAAGCAGCGTACCTCATTAACCCTTTTTAAGCGCAACCTGGATAACTGGATGGGGAACAGAAAATACACCCCTGGGATTCCACCTGTGTCCCTGCTGGACAGTGGCATAGGGTGCTGACTTGTTGGAACATAGCCTAAATTCTTAGCTAGGCTTGTAAGGGCCTCAGGGCCAATAGCATAGTAACTTCCTGTAATCCCATAATCCTACGTATTCATTAGGTGGCCCACAGATTTTAGTGCTCATGTCATCCTGGAGTTCCTTATATTTCTTATCATTCTGGACTGTGTGGAGATGGATGAGCTTGAAGGGGGCATCAATGGTGTGTCGGAGAAAAAACAATTATACTGGCAGTTGATATTAAATGCATTCAGAAAACCTGGACTTAACTACTATTGCTCTATTAAGAGTGTGTTGAATTTATATAAGCTGCTACACAATCTATAAAGCTTATTTTAAGGACTTTTTGAGGAATATTTTATATACTAAAAATATACTAAATAATAATAAAATCATGCATAGAATGTGTATAAATATATATATATATATATATATATATATATATATATATATACAGTACATACATACACACACACGCACACATGCACACACACACATATATATATATATATATATATATATATATATATATATATATATATATATATATGCTTAGTTACTTTAACCTCAAGGCATTGTTGTAGAACAGTACCCCTTGGATATGCAGTAGCAAGTCCAGTCTAAACTCCACTCACCACCCGACACCTGGTGACATGGTGATGTGTTCGATAAGGAATGAAGATTCATGGTGATGTCTTTACCGGCCTGATGAATATTCATTGGGTATTCAGCTCGTTAGCTCGAGGAGGGTCTACCATTACCTAATGCTAAAGAAACAGGACTATAAATGAAAGTATTTTTTTTTACATTTTTGTAGGGGACAAGCTCCCCTGCACCTCCCACACAACCCACAAATTAAGTATACCAACTCCAAGGTCACAGTGCATTGAGGAAAAGGGTAAATTCCCATTCTGCTCTATAGTGACAGGCTTTTAGATTTTGTTCTAAAACACTTGCAAGAACAGCAGGATTTGCTTTAGCTTCTGTTTTTTGAAGGGTATGTTGTCCGAAACTGAAAGATATGTCATTATTTAGTGAGTAATCCTCAGTGGTTTCTAGAAAACTACAAATTTTATGAGGAACAAACCTCATACTTTAATAGGAGGCCAAAATCTGGGTAGTTGAGAGGTATACGGTGACAAAATCAGGAAAGAGTTAACAGTTGCGCTCTAAGCTTAGCTGATACAGCTTAAAATAATAAGAATAAAAAAAAACACTCTGTATATACAAAACATTATAACCATAACATTCCAATATGCAACTTTAACTTGCGTCTGTTGGCCAGTTTTCAGTCCTATTATTCAGTCGACTGCAACAAAATAGTCTGATGCCTTACTTTCTTTGTTAGACAGATAACCGTAAAAATGTACTGCTGACATTGGTAGTTAAAAAAATGAAACATTAAAGCACTAATAGAGACATAGTAACACAAAACAGGACCAACGTATGCATGATGTCATTGTCAAATCTGCATGGCAGTCAATCATGTGTCATTTACGTATGACATTATGGCCATTTAGCATGTCAGTCACACAAGCTATGCCCACTTCTGCTCAGTGCAACTGGTGGGGGGGGGGGGGGTGCTGCTCTACAACAATGCCGACCACAATTCTGCTTTGATTAGATTAATTGCATCACACCAGAGATTTAAATGGTAGATATAAAACACACATTTTTCATGTCTCTATTACCATGTAGTATTGGTATAATTCCCTCATTTACTGTACCAGTGGATACTTATGCACACTCATGCACACACCTTCACACTTTTATACATTACTAGTTTACTTCATCCATCGTTTTTGTATTTTTGTGTGTTTTTCTACTAGTTTTCATTGAATAAACATGTTTTGGGGGCTGTAAACATGAAAACTGTCATGACAGTTGTTTTTTTTTTTTGCAAAGCACTGACATTTTCTGAGCAGTTAATAACTTAGTTTTCTATGCATACAAATACACATGGATTTATATTTACTAGATATTATTAGACAGATGTATTTTTTTATATTTATAGTATTTTAGTTTGATTATGTTTATGTTTAGGTAGCTGTGTCTTTTTCTTGATTTAATTCTTGTCACAGGCCTGATGAAGGCTTTATTGCATTAGTTAGCCAAACGTGATTTTAGTTAAAAGTCTTTTTATGTATATCTTTTTATGCATATGTTATGCTTTTCTTAATACCTGATCTTGGATTGCAGGTGGCAAATAGATAGGTAGTGTTTTCCTTAACTAGGATTTAGTTTGATCTAATCAGTAGTAGTGTGTGGGGGTGGATACTTGTTTATATTGTTTGCCATGAATAGGCTGGTTTAAAATTAAACAATACTTATATTCTCCACAACTACTTCTAAGTAAATAAAAGCTGATATGTTTAACATTGTTAAAATATTTCAGATTTTTTTTACCGCGGATCACTTGATGAATAAAGGCTTGTTGCTTTGGAACACTACCTGGATTTCATGATTTTTGGAAATTATTGTGAATGAACTCATCAACGAAGTTTTAAGACCACTAGTTTCTCTGTTATTTGTTGTTTGTGTTAATAACTGGATTACAACAGTTGTACTAGAAAATAACATAACAACAAAACTGAGCGTTTGATTTGTACAACATAATAAAAGATGCCATAACTGGATAGCTTCCCCCAAATGTAATAAATTCAGCCTGCCCAACTTGGGAAACGAATGGCAACTTATAATTCATATGCAAGATACTTAAACTTAATTACATTACAGCTCCAGATTTTCATTGAATCTAACTATAGAGTGTACAAGGAAAAGAAAAATGTCCACGTGGCTAAGATGGATGGTGATGTGAGCAGCACAATAGCATCTGATGAGGCTACGTTTGATCGCTGTGCTAACATAAAATACATTCTGAGGAGAATTCTTTTACAATGTTGGTTATATCAGTTATAGAAAAGCAAAAAGGGTATCCTCATGAAAGGAGTAAAGATGAACATAACTGTAACAGTGATCAGCAAATAGAGACTGCAAAAGAAGTAAGTACATTTAGCAAGAAATAAGTGCATGGTACAGAAAACCAGAAAGAGACCAACAGTAGTAGAATGGTCTCTAGTTTGGGTTATTCAGTAGGAGAAAATATTCGGCTGAAAATAGATAGGAAAAAAGCATACTCTTCATTGTCATCGCTGTTTTGAGAAAATGTGTTGAAAGGTGTTTTCCAGAAAGGGTCTGATGAAGTGGGTATATTGTTAACTTCTTCATAGGTACATACAGATAAGGAAAAATAACATAGATGTGCATTTTCTAGAAGGTAATCAATACTACCCTATAGTGTAATGGGTAAAGCAAGTTATAGTCATGTGAAATCCTACATACTAGCCCTATTGAATTTTCAAGGACAAACTGCACTAGTCATTAAATCTCACCTTTTAAGCTCAATGCTTGCAGTAACAAGCAATCCATCAACTAGAGACATTGCACGGCATAGAAGCTCTTCTTTTAAGGTAGAAAAAATGCTCAATTTAAACAGCAATATAAATGCATTTCAGAGATGCATTACATTTTAAAAGCATGA
Organism: Protopterus annectens; assembly: GCF_019279795.1. NCBI lineage: Eukaryota > Metazoa > Chordata > Ceratodontiformes > Protopteridae > Protopterus > Protopterus annectens. The sequence continues at coordinate 92,591,116 of NC_056726.1, read as the reverse complement.
TTTTCTGTCATTCCCTCCTATCATAATATGACAAAATCAATCCATATGAGTAGTTTTCAAAGAACTTAGCCATTTCTAGACATTTTAGAGTCACTTCCAGAGCTTTATTCATTAATTTGTCATAATCGGGTCTGACAAATGAGGAATTGCCAGGAACATGGTCTCTGTCAGAATGCATATGCAAATCACACTCTGGAACTGTCAGGATCAGGTAAACTGCAACAATTCCTAGCTTGACATACTCAATATTGGTAATGCCACTTCACTAAGCTGTGATGCAAAAAGTACAATTCGGCATCAGTGATTTTAATTCCTTCTCAGGGTTAGGCCTTCTTTTGTTTTGATAGGGTATGAACTTTATATGCAGAAATTCTAAGTGTTTGTCAAGTCTCATACATAAATAATGTGCTGCTCAAAAATATCACATGTAATATGTGAATTTAGTTTTCCATTCGTGCTTTGTGATGCCTCATCAGTGTTCACTGCAGGTGGTTCCTGAGATCGTGCATGACATAATTCACGAATCTGCAAGTGAAAATCATTTTCTCTGGGACTGTGTGAAGTGCCTCTGCAACTGTGCAGACCATTGACAGCCTCGGTATTAATCATTGCCTCTTCAGTTATATAAATCTTTTGTGTGTGACTGCAGTGTGTCGTCTAGTGTGCGGTTCCTGTATCTGCACGCTGTGAATTCACATAATCATGGACAATTACTCACATGTGGACTTTCCCAGTATGTTGGTCTAGTTAATAAAGGCAGCTTGAAATAAGAAATTGTACTCTTTGATTGTATACAGAGTACAGTTTTATCTGACCATCTAGTATTACTTTATGTATTAAATAAATCAGTAATGAAGCATTTAACTCAAGATGCTGAGTTTCTCAAGCCAGGTTTCTGAGTGCTTTCTCAGTCATTATGTTATTTATGCATAACATTTCAGTCCAGTTACATTTAAATTGACAAATTTGTATTTAAGCCCAGTTTCAACACACAAAACAATTGTCTTCACAAACAGAAAATTTGCTGCCTTATGTGATCTGGTACTGTTCCCTAGTCTAGATCCCCATAACTTGAAGAGCATCCATTGTGATCTGGCTTGGAGCAAAAATTTAAAAAAAATGTTCTGCATGCAAAAATCTTGTAAATCCGAGTCTCAGAAGGAAGTACTGAGATTAACTTCTGTACCAGCAATCAAAAATGTTAGTACAGAAATGAATGCCAGTACTACCCCTCAATGGGCATCTCCCAACTACAGTTCAGAACACCTTGCTTGGGGCAAGACAGCCAACTTTGTCTCACCCTCACTACCTGCCTAATAAAAATGGTTATGCTATCCAGACATGTGGGGAATGTGTGTTTCAGCTGAATGTAATGTTGTTTTTCCAACAGACAACAGTGAGATGGCTTTATCTCTGAAAGTCACTTTCAGTGAATTGGGGGTGTTGCACTTTTTCCACTGTTGTGCAACCATTGAGTTGATATTTATTTATTTACATTTGTTTACTGTGGTAAGCCGCGGTGGTGCAGCGGTTAGCATTGTTGCCTCACAGCAAGAGGTTCTCCCATTCGATTCTCGGCTGGAGCACCTTCTGTGTGGAGTCTGCATGTCCTCCCCGCGGTCTAGTTACGTTAAAGACATGCAGGTAGGTGCGAGCGTGAATGGGCATGCCTTCGTTGAAGGTTGGGCATCGGGCTGGCAACTCAGCACTGTAAAACTCCACTGCCAATCATGAGTGGACCGGAGTTCTGCTGTGGTGACCCCTAACCAGGAAAAGCCAAAATACTTTTTTTTACTGTGGTAGTGCACTAATAAATATTGACCGATTTCAAGCTCAGCCCAGGTGAAATACAAAACATTTCACAAACAAAAAATACAGAAATATATAAGGAATAACAGATTAGTTCAGACTAATTATACAGAAAAAATAACTGTGCATATACATCCCAGTGAACTAGCATAATGCAATGTAAAGTGTGTAATGTACAATACATACAATAGTTTCTAAAGGGGGTCAATCTTTAGTGAATCTTGAGAGAGGATAAGATACTCAGAAAGGAGCTGGGTTAGATGATATATCCATGTTGGGTTTAGATGATATATCCATGTTGAATATAATTTAGGAAAGTGGGCCTCCTCACATGGGGCTGCAAGGGGGCATGCCCCATCTGCAAAAAGCTTAAAGTCCTGTTCAGTGAAAACAACTTTCAGTGCCTGCTTTTGCAGTATTGATTGATAACTAGTGATGAATCCACAGAGAGGGTCCTACAGCTAGCTATGATATGATAAGATTTTCTTTAATATCAAGTTGAATATGGAGGAGTTCCAGGTCATTATGGTTTCTGGTGCATCTGGAAGTAAATTTGTTTTAAGAATATAGAGTTAGCAATGCCTTTAGTGCGTTAGTCTAATGCAATGAGTCTGAATGTATGATAGACAATTAAACCATGCTCTTCTGGAGTGCTTTTAATTGTCTTGAACCATTGTCTCTGTGATGATGAATATATAAATGTTTTCCAAACTAAGACGTGCTTACAAGGAAGGCTCCTAGTGTTAAATAGCAATACCATAATTTTATGCCAATTCTGTTTTGTTATATTGGAAGATATCGAAGACTGTAAAAGGCACTACATGGGGAGGGTAAGGATTTAGCCAATATACAAAAGCCGTGGAGGGACAGGTGCAGACCATCCCTGGCAAAACAGAACTGTCTACCACCTACTTCTAGGCTGATACATATAATTCTACCCTTTTGAATAACACTAGAAGACAACTTTCCAGAGAATAATCTTTTGTTTGTATTGTGGCATCATCCTCAGTAATGGTAGAATGCTGCTCAAGGATAGGGTCAAGGGTCATACCAGCCTCAAACACATATTCAAAATGTCCCAACATGTCTCCCTTCATATAGTCAAGGGAGGTCCATGTCAAGTCATTTACAACCCCAGTGTGCTATGACTATGCCCAATGTGTACTTGTGGTACAAGAACTTGAGTGCTTGTGCAAAATGGTGAATCCTGGCACCTGATAAGCAATTGGCTATGATTCTCTCTCTTTATGCTGAGCCTGGTGAGTGGTGCATTGATGTGCTTCACTATGGAGTCACCCTTGTCTAGGATATTGGATTGTGTGGAGGTTTGCCTTTTGGACTTTTGAAATGAGTTAGTGTGACTCTTAGACAAATGTTTAATGGTGGGTGCTGCCTGTGTTGTATGTTTGTGAGTTTGCTAAGGGTACATGTTTCTGAGATTAGTTTTAGAAGGTCTTTGTGGCTTAGGAAGCTTACTTTTGAGAGCTTGAGCATATGAAGATCTATGTCCTTCGTCTGAGTTATGTGTGCTTTATTTAGTATGGTGTTGTGTGGTACTGACAACCTGCTGATTACTTTTCTGGCTTCAAGTGTGAGCTTCATCTCCATTAACATTGTATAACTACATTTCTCACATACTGTGCCTAATGGTTTATTCAGTAGGTGGTTGTCAGTAAACATGAGACAATTGCTATATTGTCTTGATGTCCATTTCAATCTGTCTGGCTACAGAGATGGTTGAAAAGTGCAAATCCGTGGTTCCAGGTGTTTACTAATGTGGGCTGTAGGAAGAGCTGCACCTGTGAGATTTGGAGCTAATTTACTGAATGTGCTGTCTCCCTAAAACAAACATTCTAGGAGTATACATAAAGAGGAATGTACTACCTAGCACAAACCTATCTGTCTAAAACAGTCTTAAGTTTAGCCGTGAAGAGCAATTCACCACCTATTGCAAACTAGCGCCTCTTTCAACAACTATTGACTAACATTAGGAATTGGAGAGTAGTTTTTCTAAAGAAAGTCAATGCTCCAAATTCCTGCATCTATACAGTGCAGTGTGCCATACCTCTGTGCAATGGGAGGCATTATAATACATTTACTTATTTCTAGCACAAAAAGTAAACAACATAAATCTCAGTTGAGCACACCAACCAACAGCAATACAGTCAGTAGCAAGTATCCCAATACATACTTCTCAACCTCTAGAAGCAAGAAATCTGAACAAAGCCAAAGATAATGGGTAGAGTAAAGGCCCCAGAATACGTACAAACTTAGATAGTTGCTAGAATAACAGGTTGTATACTGTTATATATTTTCTGAAGTATATGAATTCTGAAACTCAGATGGCTGTCATTATTATTATTTAATGGCTTCAATCTTCAGTGATTTTTCCAGAAAAAAACACAAATTTTATGAGGAATAGATAAAAAATATGAGGCAGAAATGTGGATACTCTGTGAAAGTCTGCACAGTTGAGAGGTATAATCCCAAATGTACTCAAAAAGACTTAAAAAGTAAAAAGTCATGGGCATTCAGAAGCCATGTAGTTAAGGTTTTACACAGTGAAGATTCTAGCTTGGCTGAGGGTTTCTTGCAGTTTTTTTTCTGAATAGTCTGTTAGTGTGGCCTTTTTACCCTTTGGTTTGGATGTTATTTGTGGGTGGCCATGGTGGTGCAGTGGTTAGCATTGCCGCCTCCCAGCAAGAGGTTCTCCGGTTTGATCTTCAGCTGGGGTGCCTTCTGTGCAGAGTCTGCATGTCCTCCCTGTGGTCACGTGGGTTTCCTCTGGGTGCTCTTCTTTCCTCCCACATCCCAAAGGCATGCTGTAGGTTGATTGGACACTCTAAATTGGCCCTAGGTATGAGTGCGTGTGCGTGCCTTCTGTGGAAGTTTGGGTGCCAGGCTGGCAACTCAACACCATAAAACTCTACTGACAATCATGAGCAGACAAAGTGATCCACTGTGATCCACTGTGGTGACCCCTAACCAGGAAAAGTCAGAAGAAGGCTGGATGCTATTTGCAATATTTTGCAGGCAACCTAATATTTATGGACGTTAGACTTGATTTTAAACTCTGTATTTCTAAAGTATAGCCAAGGGGTGAATGTACCTATACAGTCTTAAATACTAAAACTTATGGGTATTAAGAAACCATGTAGTAAAAACACTGATATGCACTTAAAGGGTGATATATGTATATCTCATGGGTCTCCACTACAGGAGATTTAAGGTTTTATATGGTGAAGACTTTGGCTTGGCTTGATCTTTCTTACAGTTTTTAATTAATCTATCACAAATGATTTCCTGCAGTTTTTTCAAGATTAATTTCTTGCATTTAAGGGGTCACAGTGAATGAGGTATACCAGTGTTGTTAACTGACAGAGAATGCCATAAACAGGATGTTAAATTCTCAATAATGGCTGACCATGAAGTTTACAGTCATTATATATTACTATTTACATATACTGTATCAGGCATGATTTCTTAAAAGACCTGTTCCATTACTATCATTTTTGGGGTACTCTTTTCTGTCATTTTAGACTACACTTACAATTTTAAATGGGGTCTGTGTCCTTTAATATTCTGTGTCCCATTAGGATGAGAAACTGCCTCACTGCCATTGCTTTAGAAATATCTTAAAGCCCATTACTGTCAGCAGGCCTTTCACTAATTAATAATTTGCATGTTTGTTTTATGTATGCATTGTGTATTTTAAATATAGTGCTTTTATTTGTTTTATTATATGTGAGTGTGTGTGTGAAAGACATGGTTACAGATCAAAATTGTGAATGCTCATATGAGCAAATGCTTTTCTGACCAGTAAATAAGAGTGAACATTCTTCTCTATGAAGTCTTGCTGGCAGCCTTTTCTATGAGATTGTAGTGCAGGAGGATAAGATAACCCTTACTTAATGTGCGATCTTGGAGTTGGTATATATAATTAGCAGGGGGTTTGGGGGATACAGGGGGAATTGTTTCCCGGAAAAAATTTTTTTATTTGTTTGATGATTTTTTCATTTGATGTAAAATGGTTACACTTTCTGTGTTTGCAATTGGATGAGACACTGTATCTATCGATCTACACACACACACACACACACACACACACACACACACACACACACACACACACGCACACACACACACACACACACACATACACACACACACGCACGCACACACACACACACACACACACACACACACACGCACACACACACATATATATATATATATATATATATATATATATATATATATATATATATATATATTGCATGCACCATGATTACTCTCCTGTATCGGGGAAAATAAACTTGTAAAGTACTTCTTTAGTGCAAGACCCAATTGTAACAGCACTTCTGGGGGTAGTTACACCTCCCAAGTGCTGTTACAATCAGTATTGAGCTAGGAACTCTACTTACCTCTCAACTGTCCCTGAGTGTTTTGCTCTGTTACTAGGTATTACAGTTAGAGAGTCAAAAGATGACAGAAATACTATTTTACTATTTTAATTGTTCAGAAAAAGCATACAATTGCAAAACCTGGTGTTCTATCAACTTTTTTAGTGCATTAGAGTAAATATTCTTTGACTCACTTCACCCCCTTATCCTGCCCCAGTCCCTCCGACCCCTCTTATACTACATTTAAACTTAGCTATCTCCACCCTTTCACTCAATCTGCCAATCAATACTAGCCTTCTCAACCTCCATGTTTCTTCTTCTTAGAAACCCCCATAATTACATAATCATAGCAAACCACTCCTACGGAATTCACTATTCATTTTATCTCCTTCCACATAACTCTTCTGCTGATGATGGACATCATGTCTTCCACAACTCTGTGCCATTCTTATTAGCTTCATAACCTGTGTAACCTTTCGATCACCCCCTCCTTTTTTTAACCACCATTGAAACTTATAGGCCCCTGTCTTCTTCTGAGCCTTTAACCACTGCCTAGCTTCTTACCTTTTCCTCTTCTCAGCAACATTTCATCCGCCTTTGCTTATCCACTCTCCTCACACCCAGTAAGAAGTTAGCTCCATCCTTCCCCAGTCATCTCATTTTTCTTCACTCCCCACCCACCCTAATTTCCCGACATGCACTCTTATACTGGAAGAACCCCACCCATTTGTATCCACCCAATAAGCACCTCTTAAAGTAACACTGCTTTCCTCCTTCATTCTCTGATCTCTACATCTTAAAGCCTCTACAGCAGTTACTTTACACAAGGAATACATACAGCCATGATATACATTTGCATTTTCCTGCTATCAATTATTTTTCTTCACCCTTCACATAAAATTCACAACAATTACCTAACTGCACTGCCTCCATGTATATCAGGCTACATTAATACCAACACACATACTACAGTAAACGCTCAGATCAAATCGTGCTCATGCCAGCATCCAACTCACATGCATCAAACACATTGGGGTACCAATACCTCATCATCTCTAATTTTGTTAGAAAACCCCAATTATACCCAAAACTACATTTTCCAAAAACACTACTCAAATTCAGTCCCATTGCCTTTATACTTCTGCTAAGAGGTAACAGCCAAATCTAGGACCACATAACAATAATGCTTCAACTCAAGCTAATAAACAACATCATATTTACCTGCTCCCTCTTTAGCACCTACAGCATCAAGAACAAAATCGACAAATTAATGCCTTTGACATTATAGCTATTACAGAAACATGGCTGAAACCTGACACCTCTAATTTTCACCACCTTAAACCAAACTATACATACCTACAAGATTTCAAACCAAGCAAAAAACCTGCAGCAGGAGTATTAATTCTGTTCAAAGACAGCCTTAACCCTACCTTCATTGTACAAATTAACAGTAACTCAGAACTGGATCCTAATGGGATCCTTTTAATATTTCAAACAAACAACCAAAAAAACACTTTGTTAAATCCAGTGCATAATTACCTCCATTAGCCTCACTACCAAAATTCAATACTTTCATCCAACAAATGTATATCAAAGCTCGCAAAAAATGTAACCTAATCATTCTTGGAGACTTTTCTTTTAATAACTCAAGACCAAAAAACATTGATTTTTCAGAACCCATGGCCACTGTAAATCTTACCCAAATCAACTCTGAAGTCACTAGACCAAAACTTCAATCCAATAGGCACACTTTACTAGATCTTGTAATAACTAATAATCCTACAATGATATCTAATCTCGCCATACATGCACCATCCTTCAGTGATCACTGACTAATAACTTTCTCAGTACATAATCTAATGGTAAAATATAAACCTAAAATTGTCATCTTCAAACAGAAAAAAAACATCCAGAATATCACTAATCTTAAAACCACCTTACCACCCTTGATTGGTCTCACTTACTTGGCATAAAAGACCCAGTGAAGCAATTAACAACCTTACCACTACCGTAATGCACATGCAAAACAAATTATTTCCCTTGGTACAAAGGCTACTTTTTCCTAATAAAGATGACTGGGTATCTAACAAACTAAAACTACTCCTCAAATTACATGACGAAGCATTGCACAACTGGATATCAAACTCTCGCCACAGATTCCCATGCCAAGTATACCACACTATGAAACTTAGCCAGGCAATCCATCTGCAGACATAAAAACCAACCACTACCAAAACAAACATATATCATCTTTAGCCAAACCCAAAAGATTTTGGGGAGAAGTCATTTTGTTGACTAATTGAAAAATTCAACACAACCCCACTCCCCAGAACCCCACTAACACCACCACAAACTCTCATATGTTGAATTCCTCAGTGTGTTCAGCAACCTGTCACACATCATCAACAACGTGAACCTACCATTCCCAAGGCCATCCTTGTCCCTCCATTTACATTCTACTATTTTACTTCACAACAATTATAACCAAAGAGATAGAAACACAAATGGACCAAATACAAATAGATACTCTCCCATTCTTCGATAACCTAGCCCCTTGGTTTATTTTCCATTTCAAGGACTTCATCTCCACCCTCTCATTCACATTTAAAACCTCTGCTTAAGTACTAAGATTATGCCTCAGATATGGTAAACAGCAATAGTCACTCCTATTCCAAAACTACCCAAGCCAACTACTGCCTTGCAATACTATCCTATCTCAATACTTCCCACTTTAGTTAAAATACTAGAAAAAAAATGTCTACAACCAAATGGCTGCTTATTTACATCAACACCATCTTCCATCCAGGAAGCAACATGGATTCTGATCTGGACGCAGCACCATAACAGCTCTCTACTCCCTCACAGATGGCATTTTATCCAATATGGACAAAGGTAACCTGACAGGATCTGTCTTATTGACCTAACAAAAGTCTTTGATGTAAATAAACATAACTTATTATTTGACAAATTAACTGAAATAGCCATTAGCGGTGGTACAAAACCATGGTTTATAGATTTCCTGACTGTCAGTCTTCAATGTGAAAGTAGGTGCCACGACCTCTGAAGCAACTCCTCTTATGAAAGAGTCTCCCAGGGTTCCACTTAAACCCCCATCTGGAATTTTCCATCAAAGTCCAATCTGATTACCCTAAGATACCAATAATTCTCTATGGGGGGGCAGAGCCAAGATGGCTAAGTGAAGACAATATATTTTTAGAGCTCTGCGTAACTATGTTTAAATACAGGAAATAATTTTTGGGAAGTTTTTATCACAACTTATTAATAATAGTTTTGACTTTATTTTTTTCAGTTTTGATGGAAATATTCCAAAACTTTTCTGTCATTTTTATCTGGAGAATATATGAGCAAATGAAGATACGCAGCTCTAAGCACTCTCCTACTGATTCATACTTGAAGAAAGACCTACAACTGATAACTTCTACTCTACAGGAATTATCTCTGAAGATTGAAGGTTTCCAAGAGTACTTAGAAAACTTGAGAAAGTTGTGTCAAACAGATTTTTTTAAAGAACTGCGTCAACAACAGCAAGCAAAAATGTCTGACATGGAAACTGCTTTAAATGAGATAGATGGAAGACTTAAAGAGGAATAATCCCTAATAGATTTTCTTCTCAAACAGAACACTTAGCTGCTAAATAACATTGATAACTTGGAAAAGAGAGAAAAAAAGATGTAGCATCAGAATTTTTGATCTTCCAGAAAAAATGGAAAGTGAGGATATAATTTCTTTTATAACGACTTGGATTCCTGATATTTTAAACTTACAAGAGAGTCTTTCTTATGTTATTGAAAGAGCTCACAGAGCTTTAGGCAAACCTTGTGTCTTCATCTTTTTCTTCTCTAACAAGATCCATTGTAATGAAGTTTTTATCTTGCATTGACAAATAATTAGTACTTAACACTGCTTGGAGGAAAGCCCGGTTGAGGTATAAACAGAACTTAATTAGATTTGACAATGACTTTTCAACTAAAGTTTTGGACATGAGAAAGAAATTTTGGACCCTTGTAATGACTCTCAACCAAAATAATCTTAAAGTCCAAATGATTTATTCTGTCGAAATTAAAATTTACCTGCTAAATGAAACAAAAATCTTTAATAACATTGAGGCTGCTGCATTTTATATAAAAAACAACAACATTATTCCCATTTCAGAAGACATGGACTGGTCATGCTCTTCCCTGAAAAGAGATTTGGAGAAAAATTCTTGGACTAACTTAAAAAAAAGAAACAAAAAACAGATTCTTCTCTTCTGAAATCAAACAATACAACAGGAGCATCTTAATCTAAATGATTCTTACTTAAATAGGTTTCTCAGCCTTACAATACTTTGGGTTTAAACTTCAATAATCAGAACTTGTTTTTTGTCATGAAGTTGGTGATAATTCAAATTAATAACAGATACCTCTTAAATACTGCTTTTATTGAACAAGTCTCTGCTAGTGTAAATCTAACAGTCGTATGTAATTTTATTCAATTTCATACAGATAATCAGTATTTGTTTTCTAGTTTAACAGTTGCATTAATCAGTTGTTCTCATTTCCTATTTTTTTATCTACTTCTACTAAAATTAACATATGAGGGCACTTTGCTAGCTTGCTTCTTACGCTGGGTTTTTGGAGGTGTAGTGAGTGCTTTTGCATGTACATTTGTGGACTGTATGGTGACTGTTTCCATGTTTAGGATGTCTTGAATAAATGCATGGGATGTATGTTTTATATTGAGGAGATGTGAGTGATGCATGAATGTTTATCTGAAGCTTCTTTTTTCATTTTCTTATCTTTTTTTGGTTGCGAGAGTTTTTGTCTTGTGCTGAGGAAATGCGTGTGAATGCTTGCTGATGTTTCTCTTTCTCACTATATTTTTTCTTTTCTTCTTTATTTTCTCTTTTTTTTGTTGTTGCTTGTTTTATTTTTCCTTACACTGCCGATATTTTTATTGGTACACTGTGTAGACCTGAATTAGGAGAGGGTGGGCAGGAAAGGGGAAGAGTGGCGATAAGGGGGAAGGAGAAGAGATAAAAATAACTTTTTTTTTTCATCTTGACCATTATCTCTTCAAGAGATTTATACAGATAATCTCTCCACTTACCTGGAGATGATCTGTGTGCTGCTTCCATGATTGTTCCTCTTGTTTTTTCTATTTCTCTTCTTTCAGTTGTAGACTGTGCAAAGTTCTTGGGTCTCATAATGTATGCAACAGGAATCCGCAAGTGCTTCCCTTACAGTGCATCTTCCTGTATAACAGATCATATTCTTCTCCTTCCCCCTATAAAAGAACATTCTCTAGGACCTTTAGAAATGGAAGGAATAGGGATTTATTCCATATTACTAACAGCAATGGGGTGAGAAGTTAATCTAATTTAAGATATCAGTCAACAAAAAGGCAACCACACCTCTGTAGGCAAATGCTACGCTGGATAAAGCACCAACAATGAGTAATATAATAACGAAGCACCAGCAATAGCAACCATGCATCTATTCCATCTGTATTTTCCAATAAAAGCAAGCCACAGATAATTCCACAACTGAACGATATACAAAGCGACTCAGGATACTCGAAAATAAAATAAACCAAGTTTAATTCGGAGTGCACTCAGTCAATGTTAAGCACTTTCACAACAGCTTCATCAGACCATGGTAGACTGAGCAAATACCATTAATTTAAAATCTTAAACACCAATCAAAACACATTCATATTATGACATCATTTCCTTAGTAACAGATAGTTACTAACATAGACAATTATAAAACATGTACACATTTCACATGATTCAACTCCCATATGAGCACTTTTTACATCAAGTATGGCACATATTAAATTTTTACAATGAACCTGAAATGTGTTTTAATGCAAATGAATTCTAAAAATCATGTGGCACTTGTGAACTGTTTATAAAACATTTTTAAAACCTTCATAGCGACTATATACACTGCCAAAAAATATAGTCATAAACTAAATATACTTCTATATAAACATATAATGCTATACATCACGTTGCCTCTTCATAGGCATCCCCTAAAATAACTTGCTTGACCATGAACCATTAGCACATACATGCTTATCTAACACCAAGCAGAATAAAAACATGAGCATTCATTGATATGTTCTGTCTTTTGATTCTCGATGTCAAACTAGCGACAGAAAATGACTCATGACATACTTTAAAAAATTAACATTGCGCTTACCAAATAGTATGAATCATCCTAGTCATCAAATCCTTTCATCAAGTGCTTGTCATAGGGACTAAAAATTAATCCAAGAAACCAAGTTCCAAGTACCAAACATACGCGTATAACAGATATTTAAATCAGTAAATCCTGAACTCGCGCATGCGTAAACATCTAATAGTACTCTAGTCGAGGCTTCTCAGAGGTCTACGCTGTACGTAATACTAGCGCAACATCAGCGCTTATACAAAACAAGCACAGCAGGATATGCTAAAAACCAACAATTTCACATAGTACAGTAGACCAAAAAGCATAACAAGCCTACCAATATAACCAAATGGTAATACTCCATAAACATATCAAGTATCCCTATTATGCAATTACAACCAAAGGTGTAGAACATTTACCTACGTTCAATATCACATTCAACAAATATCTGAAGCCAACTACCAACATAATAGCTTCAAATAATCTTATACACTAATCTCAGAGCTTGCAGCATATCAATTCTAGTCCACATATATACATAAGTATTCAAGACTTAGAGATAAGAAAACAACAAGATGTCTGAGACTAAGGAAGCTTATTAACACTTTCAGACTTCATATAAAAAAATAAATTCTACACATATAAGAAGATGTTGCTGAATTTTTTTTTCATTCTGACATATACTAAAAACAGAAAAACAACAAGAAGTCTGAAACTAAAAAGCATATTAATACTTTCAAACTTCATATAAGAAAATCAAATCAACAAATATAAAAAAATATATAATAATATTATAGAAAAACTTCATTTCTGACATATACTAGAGATCTAACTAGATCCAAACAACAAGATAGGATAACCTAGACATCAACCAAACACTATATATAATACATAAGTACGATGTCAAATATATTATTGAAATTCTCTTTATACAAAAATATAATTAACCTTACCTTGCACTAAGACTTTTAATGCACAGGGAAGGTTTAATAGACAATCTATCATTTAAACCTTTTCCTACATCCGCTCTAAGGCGAATTATCCATTTCATTTCATACTCTTCAGTTATCATTTTAATGTTTCCTCCTCTGGGGCTAGGTAAAATTACATCTATTGCCATAAACTCAAAACAATGTGCAGGACCAGTAGACATCACATGTTTTGCTAGAGCATTAGTTTGTAAACCAGTTCTACTATTGTAGAGATGTTCCCTAATCCTGTACTTAAGTTGTCTATCTGTTTTTCCTATATAAAATGAAAAACATTGTACACATTTAGCAAGATAAACAACATGCTGAGTATCACAACTGGCATTACAGTTGAAACTATACTGCTTGCCTGTATCTGGATGGATGAAACAGTTCGAACTATCAATACAGTTGCAAAAATTACATTTACCACATGGGTATGTCCCTTTCACTTCCGGTTCATCTTTATTTGTATCTGTGTGACAGAGCAACCTCTTAATGTTTTTCCTATTCTTATATCTAAAACTAGATTTATCTCCCACCATGCTAGCTATTATAGGGTCTGTGAGAAGAATACCCCAATGCTTTTGGAAAATATTATAGATATTATTTCTATCTCTGGTGAAATACATGGGTATTTTCAACCTATTGTCAGTGTAAGCTCTTATATGAAGATCATTCCCAAGTTTATGTAAGTAATTTTCAAAGTATGTTGTGAGTTATTTTCTGTCGCCAGTTTGACGTTGAGAATCAAAGACAGAACATATCAATAAATGCTCGTGCTTTTATTGTGCTTGGTGTTTGATAAACATGTATATGCTAATGGTTTATGGTCAAGCAAGTTATTTTAGGGGATGCCTATGAAGAGGCAATGTGATGTATAGCATTATATGTTTTTATAGAAGTATATTTAGTTTATGACTATATTTTTTGGCAGTGTATATAGTCGCTATGAAGGTTTTAAAAATGTTTTATAAACAGTTCACAAGTGCCACATGATTTTTAGAATTCATTTGCATTAAAACACATTTCAGGTTCATTGTAAAAGTTTAATATGTGCCATACTTGATGTAAAAAGTGCTCATATGGGAGTTGAATCATGTGAAATGTGTACATGTTTTATAATTGTCTATGTTAGTAACTATCTGTTACTAAGGAAATGATGTCATAATATGAATGTGTTTTGATTGGTGTTTAAGATTTTAAATTAATGGTATTTGCTCAGTCTACCATGGTCTGATGAAGCTGTTGTGAAAGCGCTTACCATTGACTGAGTGCACTCCGAATTAAACTTGGTTTATTTTATTTTCGAGTATCCTGAGTCACCTTGTATTTCGTTCAGTTGTGGAATTATCTGTGGCTTGCTTTTATTGGAAAATACAGATGGAATAGATGCATGGTTGCTATTGCTGGTGCTTCGTTATTATATTACTAATTTAAGATATATATGAATGGGACATATTAGTGATAGAGAAGTGATTGGGAAATATTTGTCTACTCTTGTAAGCATGTTCATTTTCAGTGCTGCAATGTTCTTTGGATTGTATAATAACTGGTACCATGGGCATTGTATGTGTGGATGCTGGGATAGTGCTGAATTGTACTGTTCCTTTCTATGACCAACTGGTCACCACTCCCACAAGAGGGGAAAACATATTGGACCTGATCGTCACCAACATGGGGACTCTGTGTTCCATGCCAGAGGTATACCCCTCATTGTTAAGATCTGACCACGGTGAAGAACTTCTCAAAAGCAAACTTCACACTTCTCAAAACCAGGTGGAATCCTTCAGAGCCCCCGGATCAGTGGAAAATATGGCCCAACCACAGAATCCTTTACAAACGCATTCTATGGACACCTACAGGAATGCATGGATCATGCTATCCCAATAAAACCAAGACTCACTCCTCCAAAGACAGGAGACCTGTCTGGTGGACCCCAGCCATAAATAAGCTCTACAACAGAAGGAGGAAGCTACTACATGATAGAGCAAAATCCCAAAAAGGGAAGGCATCTCTGATCAGTACTAGCAAGAAACTACAATCCCTCATAAAATCATCTAAGGCCAGCTTCGAAAGAAAAATTGCAAAAGATGCTAAAGATAATCACAAGGCCTTTATTATGTCAGGAACCTGGGTGGCAACTCCCAGATATGCTCTGAGTTAGTGCAAAATGACAAAAAATACACTGAACCCACAGACATTGCCAACATCCTGGGAGACAGGTTCAGTGCAGACTTCTCCCCCCCTTCCCTCCCAAAATAGCAAATCTCTATCCCAACAGAGTGTAGCCTCCCTGACATCACAGATGCACAGGTGAAAGCTGCCTCTCCAAAGCAAAAAACACAGCATCAATGGGACTGGATGGTGTCCCAGGCTGTGTCTTACATGAGCTCCAAGAAGAACTGAACCCTCACATAAAGTCACTGTTCAATCTCAGCCTTACTACAGGATATGTACCCAAAGAATGGTGTACAGCAACAGTGGTCCCACTCCACAAAGGTAGTGCCACAACGAACCCCAGAAACTATCACCCTATAAGCCTGACTAGCCTGGTCTGCAAAGCTATGGAGCATATCATCATGGAACTCATAAACAAAAACATTGGGAACCTCCAAACACTGGATCCTACCCAGTTTGGCTTTGTTAAGGGCAGATCTTGCCTCTTGAACCTGGTTGACTTCTACAAAACAGTCACTAAGGCCATAGATGAAGGGAAGGTAGTCCACACAGCCTACCTGGACCTCACAAAAGCATTCAACACAATACCCCACTCGGGCATCATAAACAAGCTCACCAGCTTAAATATCAACCCCTATCTCACAAGATAGGTTGCAAACTTGCTCAGGGATAGAACCCACATGGACAGAATGCAGGTGCCATGTCAGACTCTAAACCAGTTACAAGTGGCGTCCCACAAGTCTCAGTCCTGGGACCTCTCTTGTTTGGTATATATTTCTCTGAGGTACAGGCTAACACGGGAGGACTATGGCTGACCAAGTTCGCAGATGACTGCAAACTGGGTACCATAATCGACTCACCAACTGACACAAGTATTCTCCAAAAGGGTCTCACAGAGATAGATAACTGGTGCCAGAGCCATGGCCTAAAGCTAAATGCCAAAAAGTGCATAGTCATCCCCTTTGGGAAAAACAAAGTGCCCACAAATTACCACATAGGTGGTAATCCATTAAGTATGGAAGAAGTAATTAGGGATTTGGGGACCCTAGTAGATAGCAATCTCTCCTTTGACAATCACATTGCCAAAGTGGTTAGAAAGACCTTCTATATATCCCACCTTATCACGAAAGGGTTCACATCTAGATCAAGAGAGGTCATTGTGCCCCTCTACTCATCACTCATCAGGCCCATAATTGAATACAATGCCCCATTTGGGATGTACCTTACCCAACACCTGCAGCAACTGGAAAGACCCCAAAAGTACCTCACCAAGAGGATCAAGGGGCTCAAACAGATGCCCTACGCAGTTAGGCTAAAGAAACTCCAGCTCTACTCAGTTGCTTACCACCTACTCAGAGGGGATCTGTGCCTGACGTATAAAGCCATGTCCAACCCAGAATTAATGGACATGCTCCACCTCAGGAAATCCAAATCCCTTAGAGCTACACGCTCCAGGGACTTAAACCTCAGCACAGAAATAAATAGGACATGCTGGAGGGACAGATTCATATCCCAGAGGCTCCCCTCACTCTGGAACAAAATCCCAATCCATGTTAGGCAGAGCCCCTCAATGACCCTCTTCAAGAGAAATCTTGGCGAGTGGATGGGAGATCATAGGTTTAACCCTGGGATCTCTTCTGTGTCCCTACTAGACAGAGGCACAGTAAACTAACCTTAAAAGGGATATCTTCTGTGACCTACTATACAGAGGCACAGTCAACTAATCTAAAAGGGTGGGAAAGCCAAACACACTCTGGCTAGGCTTATAAATGCCCTAGGGCAGATAGCCTAGTATCAACCTATGAACCTATGAACCTATGATGACCCATGGCATCCACTTTGTTTACTCTTCCCACTATGTGTCTTTGCAAAGTACAGGGCTGCTTGAAGGGAATGCATAAATTGCTGCTCTCTAGTATTGTCTTCAGTCACTTCAGCTTTAGATTACAGAATACAAGATAAAAGAGAGGGAGGGAAGGATGAGTGCAGAGATGGAAGAGAAGAATAAAGAAGGGAGAAGGAGAGAATAGGAGAGAGAGATAGAGAGAGAGAAAGAGAGGATGGGAGAAGAGAAGGGAGAATATGTAGCAAATATAATTTTTGGTTGACAATCAAGATCATCATAATGAAAATTACAAAAATGAGGCACCGCCAAGATACTCCACTACTGCAGGGGATGGCACTGTATTTAAAGCTATTATTTTTTTACTTTAGTTGTATTTCTTAGCCATATAGATGCATGTATAAATTGTAACGCCAGGGTTTTTCTTTCATGGTATTAAAATGAAAGATGTTTGGCTAAAACACAAGGAAAGACCCTTTTGTTTTTAATAAGTAACAAGTGACCAGCCATTACGTTAGAGAAGTTGAAATGAAAAGAAAAAGAAGAAGACACACAGTTTAAAAGGTTATGGGATTTGCATAAACTGGTAATGGTATGGCACCATTTAATTTTATTTCTTCGTTTCAGGCTTACAAGCCAGCAGACATAGATTGCTTCATTGTTACTTTCCTTACAGAGGTCAGATGTTTCTTAAAAATATCTAATGTCTTGGTATGCCAAAAATCTTTGGCATTCACTTGATATACATTCAACACAGTCAAGTAGGCAGGATGGGATCCTTGTCTACCATATGACCTAAAAGTGAAAACCTAGAAAGTGCTACATCCTTCTTGCTAGAGGGCATTTGGCATGCTGAAATGGTATGTGTTTCTTCTGCAGGTTATTTTAGTATGGAACATATTCATCAGTTTGATGTTTTAATTGCAATGTCACAAAACTGTTAATTCCCTAAAAGAATGAAGGAAGAAATATGTACTGCTATAAATCCTAGTGGTTTTAACACCATTACTTATATAAAGATTTCAATTTTAGTACCTGCTTGTTTATAGTATGCATAGCTAGTTATTTCTTCATAGGAAATCTTTGTCATTCTCTGAATTCTTTCAATGGCAGCTGCAACATCTGCAGTGTCACATTGATGCAATATTTTGGAGAATGTTCTTTATGGGTACCATGTCTGGAAAAGTAAATTTTAAATGAATTCTATCTTTACTCTAATATTTAATAGCACATGTAAAATACTTTGAGAGTGAAGTTATTAAGGATTAAAGTGGTTGACATAGTCTAAGGAAAAATACGTTTTTTTTGTTAATGTGAATTTGTATAAGTTGACTTCCCTTTATTAGAAACTTAGTGCATAAAGGAAATTATGTAAATTATATCAGGGCAACTACTTGCTAGTAATCTGTTGTTAGCCCACTTTGTTCTTTCATACTTTATGCTTCTGGCATTGAACAAGTTTAGTTATGTTACTGTGAGACTAGAATGCCCAGGAAATAGGATTCTTGAAAAAAATTAATTAATATTTACAGATCCAGTTATTTAACTCTTGCTAATAACTTAGGGAAATAGTCAAATGTTGTCATGGACCTGTTCTTTGTAATTTAGTGATGTCAGTTCCAGGAAGAAATTAGTCTTTGTTTTGCTTATTCTGTAAAAGGTTCTTGGATCTAGTATACAATCTGGTGAAACATGTTTGTTGCTTTTGTTTCTCATTCCTAATAGCAAACACATCAAGAGCCCTTGTATATATTTTTCTATAAATAAATTCACATGATAAACATTCAAAGACCATGGAGGAGAAAAAGGTAATCGCAATGTAATGTGTCTACTAACAGTTGTATGCTGTGCTTGTGAGTCATATTTAGATAGGCACTTAATACTTTGTCTTACTCTTGAAGTTTTAATGATATATTCTTATATAATGAATTGGATACATAAATGAATCTGAACCAACAGTTCATTGGTGTGTGGTATTTTATAAATTAATCTGTATTTATGTATATATAATTGATGTCCACAAATATAATGATTGTATTAGTATCAGACATGGAACTGGAAATAAGCAGACAGGTCTAATCTTAATGTGATTCAAAATTAGATTTATTTCAGTAAATTGAAACCTCAGTAAAGGGAACCTTTATATGTGAGTGTTATATATCTTAAAGTAACTACACACACTCATTCAGAGTTATCTTAATTATACTTCCACAATAATACTCTTTTTTCTTATATTTATTAGAGTTGTGTCACCTTACAATTATTTTACTGAGTTAATGTAGTCTCTGTTAATCATTTCTTATCTGACACAGCTCAAATTGGCATAGACAGATATATTGGGTAGTCAGATAGGTTATTTTTTTGCTATTCTACTGGGCTAGGAATTCTGATAATTCCATGTTTGATGTTAAATTTATATATGTTTATTGTACTAGAGTTTCACTTAGTAATCTTATCTTCTTTTTTCCTATAAGGTCTGTGTCTCTTTTGTGTATTTTTCGAGTGACAAATAAGCTCATATTTCTCATAAATATTAATTATTTATGCTTCACAATTATATTTTGTAAAAAGGAGAGGTATTGGATCTTAGTAATACATTTTGATAATCTTAAAAACGTATTTATACAGATATGGATTTAACTTTGCTATCCTTGAACACCAATGGTTTAAACAATCCAAGGAAAAGAACTAGCTGGTTAAGGCAATTAAACAGTAATAAAGCACAAGTGGTTTTCCTTCAAGAAATGCAATTTAATCAAATGAAAAGTATGTTTGGAAACCCAGTAATTCCATGATGCTTGCTTACTCTTCTTATAAAGTCAAGAGAAGAGGAGTTATAATATTATGGAAGAAAACCACAGTTAATCCCCAAATAATTTATAAGTATGAAGACCAAGAAGGCTTTTTGCCCTTATTATCTTATGTTTCAATGACAGAATATGGACCTTGGTTAATATTTCTTTGGTTTCCAGACATGGGGAAGAACATTGCAAAACCATCTTAACTTCCTAACTAATACTTATAAGGGTAACTTAATATTGGGGGAAAATTTTAACTTCATCTTGTAAAATGTAAAGGGTTGTTAAGACTAACTTCCACAGCTAAAACTCTTAAAAACTGGATTGATTCTCTTAACTTTATTGACACTTTTGAAATGAAGAATACTAAACCAATGGATTTTTTCTCATTGTGACCAAAAATATGGCACTCAAACAAGAATAGAGTTTTGGTTTCCTAAGATATGAGTACATTTTGTTATAACTCCATGTCTGCTATCTGATCATGATGCCCTTGTTTTTACCTTTCAAATTGACTTTAAAAGATTGTCCATTTCAACTAGAATTTTGGATTATATAACTAAAATTTAAAAATAATTAAATCTTAGTTAAGTTCAGAGAAATATTTATTTTTTGAATAGCAATAGTACTCTAAATGTTAATATAGTT
This sequence comes from Protopterus annectens, assembly GCF_019279795.1. NCBI lineage: Eukaryota > Metazoa > Chordata > Ceratodontiformes > Protopteridae > Protopterus > Protopterus annectens. The sequence goes on along the minus strand of NC_056726.1, from coordinate 92,570,290 downwards.
ATGCTTTGGGACTCCTTGAAAGCATATATCTATGGTAGAACTCTTACTTGGCATAAGAATAAAATTAAAGAATGGGACTCAGAATTACAAAATATTCAATCTAAACTTTTGTTAGCCAAATCTAAACTTTCTGGAAATATTAATTCCATTACAAAAGAAATAGAAGAGCTAAATAAACAATATCTTGATATTGTAACTCATAAATCAAATGTGGCAATGGAATGATTAAAAAGAAACTCTTATTCTTTATCACCAAAACATAAGCATACACTATCAATGAGGGTCAAGATGCATTCAAGAACTAATAATATAACAAAAATAAGACATGAAGGCACTAAAGAAGTTATGTCCGGTATTGGAGATATTCTTGTCTCCTTTAAATAGCATTATACTTCTCATAATATATTTAATAAATCAAATAAACATTCTCCTAACTTAAAATTAAAATCTATTAATATTAAGCAAAGTCCAACAAAACTACATTCTAAGCTTCAAACACAAATTCATATAAAGAAATTACAGATGAAATTAAAAACTTAAACCTAATAAAGGCCCAGGAAAAGATGGGATAATAATACAAATGTATAAGCTTTTTCTTTCTCTATCATATCTTTCCTTCATAAAAACTTGCTTGAAATTCAACTGCAAGGAGATGTTCCCCCTTCTTGGAGATACTCCTACATTACTCCTGTTCTTAAAGAGAATAAAGCTTTGTAGCTCATACAGACCCATCTTTCTTCTAAATAACAATTATAAAATCTTCATGTCTATTATTATTGAGAGAATAAAATAACCCCTTAACTCAAATAATCAATCATGATCAAACAGCCGTTATAAATAATCATCATACTCATGACAATATTAGAAGAATTTTAATCCTTACTGACTTCTTAAATAGAGAACATGAAGACACTTTGATAAGTGGTTTAGGCATGTAAAAGGTGTTTGACTCCTTAAATTGTCATTATTTATTTAAAATACTAAACTTATTTGATTTTCCCTCTACATTCATATATCTTCTAAAATATACCTATAGTAATAAGTTAGCTTATGTTAAAATGGGTCCTTTTATTTCAGAATCCATTTTTCTAAGTAAAGGCACCAATCAAGGTTTCCCTCATTCACTAACCCTTTATGCTCTTGCTATTGAAATCTTTGGTAGTCTAATCCATAATAATTCAATGATTAATATAATTAATGCATACAATTGATATTCTTCCAAAATTATTTTATTTGCCAATGATATTTTATTAACATTACCTAATTCAAGAGTAACACTATAAGAACGTGAATCCTCAATAAATTTGTTTCAATACATTTTGGGTATAAAATTTAATCAGTCAAAATCTAAATATTTTTTGTTAATAAAAAGAAAAATACAAATCCATAAAAATAGCATTACTGGAAAGCAAACACATTTCCTTGAATATTTAAGCGTACTCTTACTTAGCTCTATAACTGAAACTGTAACAGCTAATTATAATAATATCATAAAGACAATGCAAAATACTACAGACAAATGGAATAAGCTCTTTATCTCCTTTAAAGATAGACTTCAACAAATAAAAATGATTCTTCTACATAACATTTCTGTATATAGCTCAAGCTCTGTCTATCTTTCCAGGAAAACACTTTATTAATGAGATAAATAAACTTTTATTAAAATTTGTATGGTTTCCTAATATGAATAGAATAGCTTTCCTACACCATATTAGATCCTGGGATCAGGGAGGGATTAATATTGCAAATATTGAAACTTAAATCAAAGCTTCAATATCTAATGTTTTCTTGAATTGGGTGGATCAAAATTATATTTTAAATTGCAAATATTTAAATTTAAATATCTTACAAAATGATAATTTCTTAACTACATTTTCTTTTTAAGGCCAGTTTAATAACTTTTGGCATGTTCTTTGTCATATTATGCAATATAATATCTCTACACTTACAAATTTTAATCTTATTAATATTATACTTAATAATTTCAAAAAATGTATCCTTGCTAATATTGACATTAAAATTTGGTTTGAGGTGATAATTCCTTTCAGTATCACAAAAAAACTTCTTTGATAAAGTTCATAAGAATGTATTTAGTTCTTGGGACTCTAACATTTTTAGATGTTGGTGTCAACGTATCAAAGAACTTAGAGTTAAAAAACTTAATCACCTTATAAAAGGTTTTGATTTAGGTACTATGGATTGGTTATTTTTCAAAGCATAATAACTAATTCCCATGATGTTTGCAGTACCCTTAGTACCTCATTCTTTAAAGAATCCTCTAAAGTGATAGATTATTTATATGAAATAAATATACAATAATTCTCAAATTGGAAATCTAACCTCTAAATTGTATAACATTTTAATAAAATATAAGACAAAACTTCAAGAAAAGTATTGGAATCATATTCCTATGAATCCTTTTCCTGTTTATCTTTTGAAAATAAATTTCAAATTTTATCTTCAATCAAACTTACACCTTGGTTACAATACTGCAGTATATTCAACTGGAAATTTTTGTATAAAGCATTTCTGACTTCAAATAAGCAGGCTAACTTTGATAAAACTAGCAATATTTTTTGTAGGTGTAAATATGAATGCAAAGCTTATTGGACACATATGTTTTATAGTTATTCTATGTTAAAAATTGAAGTGATCAAGATTTTATTTTGAAAGCTCTGTTCTATGGTTCTGTTTCATTATCAAAATCTTAATTTTATTTAATGTTAATCTTGGCACTGCTTTAAATCAGGATAACTTTTCTTTACTTTGGACTATATTAGCTGTTGCAAGGAAAAATATAACAAGAAACTGGGTATCATCTGATGTGCCATCTTTTGCTGAATTGTTTTTTTTCTGAAAGAAACAGCTCATAAGGAAACCAAAATTAAAAAACTGAGAGTTCATCCTAAGCCTTTTGTCAACAACCCTTGGAAGAAAGTGTTATTTTTCATTGGAACTCTTCAGTTGGATCCTGACTCTTCATAATGGGAAATAAAAATTATGTTTTATCTTTATATTTATTCATCTAGGACTGTAATGCTTCAAATTTCCTTCAGGCCTCTATATATATTCTATTTTTTTTTCTATTTGATTAAATAATATTACTACTAGTTGTTGAGATTCTTACTGTGCATTATTTATTATCTTGTTAACACAAATGAGTAAAAAAAAATAATTCTTTATGCAGATGACATGGTCATCTACAGGTCAAACGCATCCTACTCTGCTATACAAACTGAGCTCCAAGATAACCTCCAAAGCCTCAAACAATGGCTAACAGACAATAAACTTATACTTAGTATCTCGAAACAAAAGCAATTCTATTTGGAACCAAGCAAAAAATAGCCAAAGTACTCAGCTTCCTTAATATTAAAGATGTTAACAATGCCACCATAGAAGCTACCACATCCTTCAAATAACTTGGCATTTGGTTAGAGATCTCTTAACTTTGCACTACACATTCAAAACATACACAAAAACATCAACACACTAATATTCAGGTCTATAACAGATTGTTGAAACCACAAAAGGTTGAATACCTCTTTACTGACCACTATTTTTCAAACTCTGAATTCATCAAATGATCATTTCCATGAACTGTTTCCCATGGTAAGTAACCAGTGGGCCATCATCTGGAATTTGCCCTTTTCCCCACTGTAGTGCGATCTCAGAGTTGGTATATTTAGTTAGGAGGGTGGAGGATATAGCCTCCCACCAGGGTGGGTTTTATATTTTGCTGTTTTTTATTGCAGTCAGTAGGTTGGCCAACGTATTCCTTACTGTGGGAAATAACGGATTCATGTTCGACAAATAGGGATCAATGATGAGATATTCAACCTTTTATGGTTTCAATAATGTGATGTAGACCACTAATGTTCTGGGCAAACAAGCTATCACCTTTTCTGTCCAATCCAAACTACCATAGGCAAAGGAATACTCTTATCTCATCTTGAATATGGACTACTCATAATAGCTGCAGGCTCAAAGAAAAATGCCACCATCTTCCAAACCATCTGCAATAAAATCTGCTGGTCTATTACTAACTCCCTCATTAATGAACAACACTGCCTAACTCATGCCAAACTAAATAGCTCCCAGTCCATTTCAGAGAAAACTCTGCTACCAGGATCACTAATTCACAAAGCCCTTTCTTCTGAAACATCTTTCCCTCTCACTCTTACACATTTCCCCAAATCCCCCACATATAATCCCAGGGGTATATCTCAACCACCTTACCTACTCGGGTTCATACCATAGGTTCATAGGTACTTAGTAGGCTATTTATCTGTGAGGATCTTTAGAAGCCTAGCCATATATTTCCATGAAGTTTTAGCTCTTATATTTTAAGTATGACTATAAGTTCATACGTACCTAAGATATAATAGGTATAACTCACATATATTAATTACAAATTTCACTCCTGAAACAACTACACAAACCCTACTTATCCCACAGAATCTCAAACTCCCCAACATAACCAAAGAAAGCATAATAAAGATTATCTCCAAAATAAAAAATACATCATCCATAGGGCCTGATAATATACCTGGTTGCCTAATAAAATAGTATAAAACATGCCCAACTGGACCCAGTCCTACATCTATTCACCCAAGCCTAGCCACTGAATTTGTCCCTGAAGTATTATACCCAGTTGTTGTGATGCCACTTCAGATAGGTGGACCCACCACTGACCCCAGAAACTGAAAACCTATTTGTATGCCTCGTTTGACCTCAAGTAGTTTGGCTTTGATAAGTAGATGCTGTCTAATGAATCTGATCAACTTTTTTGAGAGAGTAACTTAAACTATGGTTAGTGGACATAATGTCCACACAATTTACCAAACCTGGATAAAGCTTTTGACACCATACCACATCCTAACATACTCATTTTTTTCCAGCATAAAACACAGGACATGCAGAACAAAGGGTCACATATACCACCCCTAATGATGTTGCAGGTATATCTGCCTTGGCAAGGAAAAATTCTGGGATGGATCAGAATATCCATTTGTGATCCCATGAAGATGTAACAACACCAGATACAGACACCATACTCACTCAAAGACCACAAGTAGATGAAGTGACCATCTTTTGCCCAAAAGAGGTACCAGTATTGTTCAATGAAGTGTATATGAAAGATGGCTTGGTCTAAATTTATTAAGACCAGGAAAACACACCCTGGACCAATTGTTCTTAACAATGGAATGTATTCTACCAGAATTGAACAAATAATGTAAGACAGTATATTATCTATGGTCAAATAGAATTCTTGTCTTGGGGGAGTTAGATAAAGGTTTTCCAAGATGGATTCATAATGATCTGGTCTACGTGACTAGATCAGATCAATGCCTCCTCCAATAAGATGGTTGGGTAAGGACAATCAAAAAGCATATTCTTAAGAAAAAGACATTCCATAATAAAGTTTTAATCCTCAGATACAGTTCTGGAAAAAGAAATGACTTGTCCCTTCACAATACCGTTTTATTTGAAAGAATGAGCACTACAAAAACTTAAGCCTTTGTTGGAATAAGTTACCTTACTGTTTATGATACACTCATAATGGGCTTTTAGCCAAATTCTTGTAAAAATATACATTAAGAAAAGCAATACCCAAATACTGAATGCTAAAATAGAATTCCAGAAGAAAAGTAGTACAACCAAGGTATTGAATTAAGTTGTCACTCCAAATAATGAAAAATATTATTCAACAAAATGAATACATAATCAAATGAAGGGCCAAAACTCACTATTCCTTTAGAAGTAAGTGCTCCCAGTGCCATAAAACTAGACTGACAAAGGTTGGAGTACAGGCTGCTCTCATTATCACTCCAGAGGATTCCTTAAAATATTCATTCTCAAATGTAAAAAAGTTGTTACTTAAAACCAAATCCATCATAATACGGGTCTATATTATATTACATTATATTATATTATATTATATTATATTATATTATATTATATTATATTATATAAAACTGAATTTGCTGAACAGCATCTACATCGGAAATGCAGTTCAGCAAACCCCCACTAATTATATATATATATATATATATATATATATATATATATATATATATATATATACCAACTCCAAGATTGCACTACAGTGAAGAAAGGGCAAATTTTCCGATCCTTACTGTACCACAGTTTCACTATTATCAGTTTGTTGAACTGCATTTCCAATGTAGATGCAGTTCAGCGAATTCAGTTTTCGAGTATTTAATATAGACCCCATAATACAACTATTGTTGATGTCCCATGGAGATATTGGTATGTTAGTAGAAATAATTTTATGAAACCATTCAAGGCCAGGAGACTGTGAAATAGTGAACAAATCCTTGACATCCACCATGACCATCACTTGGATCATATTGTAACTCCCTGATTTTAATAAGGGAGAATCAAGAGTCTTTGAGGACAGTGGAAAATTTCAGATGAAAGGCTTTAATTTTTAGTCAACAAAAATAGCTTGTGGTTCTATCTTAGAACCACCTTCTGACATAATGAGTCTCAGTGGGAGTTTGGGAGAGTGGCCTAATGGTTAAGGTGTTTGCCTTACAAACACAAGGTACAGGGTTTGAATCTCACAAGGGATAATTAGCTAGGCTTAAAATGGCTCGCAAGGGCAGTTAGCTTAGTACTAACCTATGAATCCTTAGACATGCCTGAATAAAAAAACTATTAACCTCACTAAAAGAATCACAGGCCTAAAGCAGATGCCCTACACTGACCGCGTTAAAAAACTCCAGCTATACTCTGTCGCATATCGTCTACTCAGAGGCGATCTCTGCTTAACATACAAGGCCATGTCAAACCCAGAGCTGTTGGACATGCTACACTTAAAGAAATCCCAATCCCTCAGAGCCACATGCTCCAGGGATCTAAACCTTGTCATCACAATAAACAAAACATGCTGGAGGGATAGGTTCCTGACCCAGAGACTCCCCAGACTCTGGAATAGATTGCCCATACATGTCAAGCAGAGTGCCTCTTTGGCCCTCTTCAAAAGGAACCTTGATGATTGGATGGGAGAAAGAAAATTCACCCCGGGGATCACGTCAGTCGCCCTGCTAGACAGGGGTCCAGGGAAGTAAATCGTGTGGGAAGAAATAGCCAGGGAATTGTTATGGCTAGGCTTGTATAGGCTCTAGGGCTGATAGCCTTGTACCAACCTATGAACCTATGGGGGTAAACTCTGTCCTTATGAATCTTCTGTATACCAAAAATGTTAGGAATACATGGTTTCTTCACTGTCAAAAAGTTGTATTTCTCCATTGGGATGTTGTTATCCAAGAATAAATCATGAAAGACCATACTGATATGTTATTATGAGTGATGGACTGCATTTATACTCATTTTCTGATAAAAATGTCTTTCAAATGAGATATTGAATTCTCCTAATGTAATCAGTTTTGTCTATCAAAACAACTTTTACTCCTCCTCCCTTGTTAAGTTGCATGATCCTGATCTCGGGTTTTGAGTTAATGCATTGAACACTTGCTGTTCTTTGAGGGTTAAATTGTGATATTTATGTTACAGTGGGTTGGACGACAAGGCTCACATGTAATTTATACAAACATCTTTCCAAAGCATCTATAGATGTTTGTAAAGGTGGGTTCCAATGAAATCTCAGCTGGAGACCTAATGTATGTTCAACTGAATTAATTGTCCCATACTTTAAAAGCATATTGAGTTTGCGTACAATGATTTTCAGTTCAGTTAAAGTATCTACCACATTACGGTGTCATGGAGGAATGAAAGTGAAACCTTTTTTCAATAATTGTTCAAGAACTCCAGCAGTGGAGATACTACTGAAGTTAAACATATTTAAGGCCTATTACTGAAGTTAAACATATTTAAGGCCTATTACTGAAGTTAAATATATTGAAGGCCAAACTTAAATATTGTCTGGCAATAGACAAAGGAACATCAACAAGTGATATGCAGAAAAAATATTTCTATGACACCTTCTCCTGTGTACTTACTCCTTATTCTATTTTGAACATTGGTGTTTCAATGGGTCATACTACCCCATCCTGTTGGCAAGTGTTTCTGGGTGCCTCAGAGGTCATTCCTCTAAAAAAAGACATAGAGGATGGAAGAGACCAGATATCATAAATTTGATATGAATCTTGGTGTGAAACAACAGGAGTGATATCTGAGTAGCTAACCATAAAGGTTTTACTGTTGTTAGCAACACAAAACATGTTCCCTGCTCTGCACTCATTTTTAATTTTTTGGGAACACACACAATCAACTTAAAAATACATCATTATACTCTAGATTTGTTTTTGATATGATTATCCATTTCTGTAATTTCTTTAGAAAGTTCATCTAAAGTATTGATATTATACTTAATTAAAATACTAAGATATTCCATATAACTCCTCTGAAAAATGCACACAGTTGCTTATATAATGGTGAATCCTGCCCTACCCATTAGGACATTTGTGGTAACGAAGACCCTTAAGCAAACTAGGACACTATTTTGTTTAATAAATGCCAAAAAATAACTTTATGCTTTTAAATTTAATAAATATCTTACCAAGAGCTTCAGTCTGTTGCTGTTAAGTTCCTCATTCTGTTTCCACTTCTCAGTGAACACAGCGAGTTAATGCTGATGTTTCCTGTGGCAAGGCTACAGTGTTCAAAGCCTTTCTCCATCATTTGTAGTTTACTCTTCTTTTTGCCCCAGTCTTATGTGTTTTACATTATGAACCTGACATCTAGTGTTATGGCAGCGGACTAGTATCCTCTGTGGCAAGATACAGGGTTGGAATCCTTTTTTTGTGACTGTAAGCCACTTTAATGATAGTATCCCTGGTATGTAGTGGTTCCTGATTTAAGCTATTATTTTTAATTAAGTGCCTTTAAGGCATGCTGTGTAGAGTATCCATGGTCTAGTGTGCCCCCTGACCTACGTTATGTTTAAGTGCCATTAAAGCATGAGATGAAAGTGTACTCTCTGGTGTCTAGTGTTCCTCAACCCGTGTCTTTAGTGGGCTCCCTGGTAGGTAATGGTTCCCTTGTGACCCAAGTCTTTAATGATTTTCCTTGTGGCTCATGTTCCTCTATTTCAGGTCTTCAGAGTTATTTCTTGTTGGCAAATGGGCACTTCTGACCCAATGTTCCAGGCTTTGCTTATTAGTCTAGGCGTGTATGAAAGTATAACAGCTAATCCAACCAACCCAACCAAAAGAACACAGACACAGTCTCTCTCTCCAGACCTAAACTCTTGTTAAGCCCCCTGCTGCAACTTCTCAACCAGGCATACACTCACACATGCAACACCTTACATACACGCACTCACATATCCTCTAACATTACCTGACCAATAATCTCCCCAGCACTTACCTCTACTCACGAGTGATAATGGGTGGCCATCCTACTTTATGCAGCCAGGCAATTTTCTGACTCGCTTGGTTGTATAAAGGTTTTAGTTCAGCTAGTTTGCATAGCTAATTAGAATATGCTTCTCCCCCCAAATGCCTCATTAGCATATAACATGACCTTGGAATCAGTCTTCCATAATGCTGCATGTCTTTGAGTTACAGAACCATGGTAGATCGGTCTCCAAAAACAAAAAAGTTACTGTGAGTTGTAGACCTGGTGTACACATCATGGTACCTTTTTTGAATTCAGATCTGTTTCTGTATTCATATAAAATCTGATGTGTCATGTCCACACTATTCTTTTGGCTAATATTTATTTATTTTTTTGTGTGTTAGACTCATGAGTGGGCTGATCCCTAGAACATTTTCACACATGACTTGGGCTATGCTGCAATTAACAGCATAAACCAGGAAATGATGCTCTTTAATGGTATTATATACTGGTTATTATGTCAAATTCAATATACTGATACTGTCAGAAAATTATAGAAGTTGAAATGACATAAGTGTGCATCAGGACAATAGCTAAATGACATATTAGCAAATTGACACACTGGCAAAAAGAAACTTGCAAAATATCGCGTTACACAATCTTTTCACAACAGAATATTATTCTGTAATAAGGAAGCACATTTCCAGTTTCTACATTTTCAGATTAATTCTCTTATCCGATTCATTAGATGTTTGGTACGTGACAGGTAGATGATGGCAAAGAATTTCATTCAGATGACAGACAGGAAACTTGCGCTGCTATGAGTCGCTCGCATTAAGCAGTGAAGGAGCTTAAATGTCAGCTTAAAGTAACATACCACTACTACAGTTTGTAATAATTCCTTATAAAACCCTTCCTTCTGGGCATTCTCAGCCATTACATAAAAAATGACTGAGTTATAGATGTGAAATGTGTGACACATAAAGCCACATTTGGATTTTAGAAGCATGTTTAGTCCACAAATAGTTTGTCACTTCATATTTGCTATAAAAGGTAGCAGTTGATTTCTAAGGAGACATATAGTTTTGGATTTACATTTTAAATAAACAAACGATGCTTTAGTGTTATCAAGTGACATCAGAAATGTGAAATGAATTAGACAACAATGTAAGCAGAAGAAAAAGCATAATAGGAAGTAAAATGAAGTAGTGTATTACAAAATGTTTAGTCTACAGTCAGTAACACTATTCCTCATAGTGTCTGGAGCATGCCAATTTGGGAGACACACTGCTTTAGCACTTTAATTATTGAACATGTAGTAGCAGTCTAGACAGACCTTGTAAACTCAAGTTATGATGGGGTTGTTTGACCTATAGCAACAGGAAGGAGGCCAAGCCAGCTAAAACAGGCCCTGCTGATTTTCCCATCAGCATGGATTTTCCTCAATAAGTGAAGTTTGCAGAAACATCTACAAATAACTGCTGCCTACTGGCATTCTGGCTACTCTGTCACAGCATTACAAACATTTTGTTTTCAGAATATTTACCTAGGAGCTCTCTAAGACATGTTTCCCTGAAATATTAGTGCAGTATTCAGAACACAGCAATAATGTTGCATTTTTTCTTTCCTACAGTGCTTCAATAGAAATCTGTACAACTATGCCAGCTTCCTCTGGATGTGCAAAAAACAGATGTAATTTCTCCTACACCAGCTATTGTGAATATCATTTGATCTTCCAATAGTAGTATTACTGGGAATTAAGTATTGCATATGCTAAATGAAAAGCACTATGCACCATGTGAGCAGCGTCTTCTGATCTCACAGGATTTCAATTAAATATTTAATTAATTTCCTTGTTATATAGTTGAGATGGCAGTAGACACAATTGCCTCAAGGTACTGACTACAAGTCATAGCCTCCAAATTCATAACTGACTCATGGGTTTGTCAGTAAGTACTAGGCAATCAGTCTATAGACTATTGTAGTCTTAACAGATACTCCACATTCACATGTTCACTCCAGCTGTGGGGAAAATGGCAACACAAAACAGATTGGAGAGAATAAGAAACCGAGGGAATCAAACCCATGACTACGGAATGAAGCTAGTTAAGAAACCCAGGACTTTCTGTGCTTGCTCTCAAATGGCAAAAACACTGCAGTAATCCAGGCATCCTTTTTTCCATTCAGAGATACATGTCCAGGGATTACAACACTGAATAGCTGAATATAATGTTAAGTCATCACCATGGTTCCATTACAGCTAAATCTATATTGATATTCATCTGTCAATCTATTGATACTTAGAAAGATATATAGATAGATAGATAGATAGATAGATAGATAGATAGATAGATAGATAGATAGATAAATGCAAAATTAAAATAGTTTTAATTAGATGCAAAATTAAAATAGTTTTAAGTACTGAACACTGAAGAGATCAACCTGTCTTCTGGTTCATGTGTAGTTACTAGGCAAGCAGTCCAGGAGACCATAAAGGAGTCTATCCCAAATTCCAAAAGCACTGTCTCATTAAATGGCTTGCTTAAGGTCACACACTATGCTGATGAAGGCTGAAGGAATCAGACCCTGTACCGCAGGATGCAGCTCATTAACAGCTTAGTGCTTAGACCTCTGCAGTAACACTCAACTGACTGCTTCCAGTACACAGTTTAAACAGTCCATACTCCTGAAATGTATGTTATTATTAAAGAAAATTTGAACTGTAATCCCCTAGCAGATAAGGTATGATGATGTGAAGGAATGTTCAATTAAAAGATGGAAGTATGGGATAAAAACACAATGAGACAAAAGATATGACAAGGGTGCACAAATGAGTGAATGGTTTGGACAGAGCAGACACACAGTGATGCTAGTGACACAGGGTTGAACATCACATAGAAAGCACTTCAGACATGTATTTATTGGGATGGCAAATGTCACTGGTGAAGACTGGAGGACTGAGATGGTACAGGTCCATACATGCAACAGAAAAAGAATCCTATTATGGGGATAATTGGGGATATAGCATAATTCATTTATTTTTATTTATTTTATTTATTTATTTTACATTTGTTGACCAGGATAGTCCAACTGAATATATGCCCATTTTCAGTGGAGGCCCGGGGAGAAAAGCTCCAAGGAGACAAATTTACAGACATACAGATAATTCTAGGATACATATTTCAACTAGGCCCATTAGGTATGTAGTTGGGCACACATAAAGGTATTAAGCATCAGTGAGGTACAGTTGAAAGTAGGTCTATAAACTACAATACATAGTGCAGACTAACACAGATATGCCATAATTCTTCAGTTGTGGTATACAATTGTATGAGGGTAAAAACAAGAGATATTTGTTAAGCCAAAAATTACAATAGTATAGACATGGCACAAGTATTAGTCTGGTGAGGAACACATACATAGCCATTTTATGCTGAGGTAAGATTTGATAGTAATTTTAAATTTAGAAAGGGATGCTTTTAGGGTTAAGGATGTAAGAAGGGAATTCCAGATTTTGGCTATATAAGAAGAGTATAAGGAGTCACCAGCATGGTTATGAGATCTGGTAACTGCTAACAGTAATTTATTTGTGGAGCGGAGTTGCCTAGGGCAAGAATACTGTTGGATTATGTTTCTTAATGAAGGTGTTGTGCTTGGATGATTGAGTAGCGTGTGTGTGATAACCAGCTGGTTATAGGTTAGTAGCTTTGGTAGTTCAAGCCAACCCAATTGCTTTAGGTTTTGGCATGTGATGTATTCTGAAGGAGCTGTTGTTAGCAAATTTGGCTATCTAATTATAGCAGGAGGTCAATTTATTGGTTTCTGTTTTGGATAGGTTGATCAAGATTGGTGATGCATACAATAGAGTTGAGAGAAGGTGTGTTTGTGCTATTGTAGTTCTAGCATTCTGGGTCAGGAATGATTTGTGTTTGTAGAGACTTCCCAGCTTTTTGTTAGTATTTTTTATGGCAAGATTAATGTGTACATCAAATTTGAGCTTGTTATCAATAGTAATACCTAGAAGTTTTGTCTGGTAGTCAGGTGAAATAGGGGTCCCATTTATTGAGTGGATATAAAGGAGGAGGTGGGGGCAGTAGTGATTGAGGGATGAAATATGAGGAGCTTAGTTTTTTTGGGGTTGAGTATCAAGGCATTCTCAGTAAGCCAGCTTTCGACTGAGTGAAAATTTTCCTGGGTTTTTATGTGTATGTCTGCTAGGGTAGGGGGCACTACATATTATAGTAGAATCATCTATGTATTGGATAAAGTATGAACTATTTACAGCTGAGTGGAGATTGTTAGTAAAAATTAAGAATAGTAGGGGGCCCAGTATGGATCCCTGAGGTACACCAAGTGTCACAGGTAAGAGTGGAGACAAGTTATTGTTCCATAATACTGCCTGTTGCCTATTGCTGAGGTAGTTTTTAAACCAGGAGATTGCCAATTTATCTAGGCCTAAGATAGAAAGCTGGGAGATTAATTTTTCATGATTAACCATGTCAAATGCCTTTGATAGGTCTAGGAAAAGGGCTGCAGAAAGCTTACCATTATTTCTGTTGTGATTAATGGTATCAGTGAATGCTAGCAGGGCGATGGTTGTGCTATGACCTGGACGGAACCTGTGTTGGGTTTGGGATATGAGTTCATGATTAATAAGGTGGGTCATTAATTGTTTGTGAATACATTTCTCCAGTATTTTAGCAAGTGGGGATAGGATAGCTATTGGTCTGTAGTTAGATATATCATAAGAATTGCCCCCTTTATGAAGGGGTATAATATAGGCCATTTTCCAGATCAAGGGTACTGAGCTTTCAGAGATGGATCTGTTTATTAGGATGGAGACTGGTATGGCTATTTCATTTGCTGCCAGTTTTAAAAATTCATTGGGGAGGGAGTCTACTCCTAGTGTTGTTGGTTTTAATTGAGAGAGTAATTTTCTTATGTAGGAGGTTGGGGTGGGTTGAAGATTAAAAGTTGGGCTGTTATTTGGTTTGGGGTCAATAGTAGTGGTTTTGGTATGAGTTTCTTTCTGTGAAAGGGCAAGTATGGTCTCAGTAAAGAAAGCATTTAATGATTCAGCTATGTTTTCTTTCATTAACCCTGTTGTACGTGGTGGAGTGGTGATTTTTCCAGGGTATAGTAACCTGTTAAATCCTGCCCAGAATTTTTACGGGTTGTTCATGTGTTGATTTTGGTGGTTGATAAAGTAATTTTTTTTATCTTGCTTGACTAATTTTTTGGTTAGATTTCTAATATGTTGGTAGGCTTGCTCTGTACTTGGAGTTTTGTTGGATCTCCAGGTTTTCCAGGCTCTATTCCTTTCTGTTATTTTTTGTCTTGTTTCCCTAGTTAACCATGGAACTGCTTTGGCCTTAACTCTGGTAGTTCTTTCAGGAGCATGCCCATTTAGTATTTCTAGAAATGTGGAGTTAAAGTGATTGGTGGCTTCATCTAGAGGCAGGTACTATAGTTGGGACCAGTTGTAGAGTTTTAGGTCATGTAAGAAGTTTGATAGGTTAAAGTGTTTTTTGTTCCTAATTGTTTGGAGTATAGGGGTTTGGGGGTGGTGGGAGTTATGTTTAAGTAAAAAGGTAGCCTGATGGTCACTTAGTGAGTGAGGAAGTGTGCCTGCTAGGTAGGAAGAAGGAATTTTATTTAGTAAAATCCAGTCTAGAAGACTTTCTTTTTTACTTTTGTTGGTTACTCTAGTGGGTTCTTTGATTAGTTGAGAGAAGGAAGCTAGGTTGATATAATTAGTGGGAACTTGGGAAGAGCATGTGAGACAGCCAATATTAAAGTCCCCTAATACAATAGTCTCATGTGGCAAGGTTTGTGATAGCCATTGTAATAAACTTTCCATGATGGGGATATTATTGTCTGGGGGGATGTAACCTGTTACATAGTTGATAGTTTTGTTGTTGCCTATCTTGAGATTAGTCAATAGTATTTCTGCCTTGTCCAGGGGAGGTATTGGTAACTCAGTTTTAGCTATAGTAAGTGTATTTTTGTATAGCAGGGCAATGCCACCACTCTTCTTTTTCCAGGTAACAGGATTTCTGTATCTTTGGTAGTTGGTTTTAGCCGTGTTTCTGTTAAACAGATTATACCAGGGTGATATTGTGTGATTAGACTATGAAGTTCATGTATTTTATTGTTTAAGCTCCTGATGTTTAGATTTAGGAGGAGTAGACTATTTGCTGGCCTGATATTAATTTGGGTGAGTTTAGGAAGCTGTTGTGTTTTACTTAAGCAATTTGTATCATAGGGGCCTGGGTTTGGGTGGATATCACCATCCTTTAATAGTTGTTGTTGGTTTATTTGTAATAGCTTTGCTAGCTTTTGTAGTATTATTATGTATTTATTGGTTGCAGTTGATTTGGGGTGGGTGTTGATGTGTTTCAGAAGGGTATGGCTTATGGCTTTAGTATTGAATAGGGTAGGGCTTATTGTTAGGGGGTAACTGGGTGGGATGGGTGTGAAAATTTTATGGGTGAGGGGAGTTGTTTTGTACAGAGTAGTTGTAGGAGGTGGTGTGGTAGATAAATGCTAGGAAGAGTAGTAGGAGCATTTGCTGGAGGAAGTTTTTCATAATTAAAGGGGAATAGTTAGTTGCCAGGAATGTGTATAGGTGGTGTGACTTAATGTGTGGGACTAGTTAGGAATGTGATTGGTTTCTGGAATTGCAAGAGGCGGGAAGGATGTAGATTGGGTGTAGGTTGAAAGGGGGTGGGAAATGGATAGGTATAAATGTAGTTGATGTGGGGGTGGGTGGGAATTGGGGGTAGGGTAGGGGAGCGGAGTGAGCCTGAGCGTAGTGAGGGTGAATGGAGTGGGGGCAGACGAGCTGGCAGGTAAGCCCACAAAAAACTATCAGTTAGACCTGAGCATAAGAGTAAGTTGGTTATATTACAAGGTTTTGTTCTTTTCTAGCTTAAATATACCTTATGATTAGTTTTCCTGTTTTACAGTAGTTTATATCTTCGGCTAGGGCTATTTTTATTTCAGCAGCTTGGGGCTCACTGTAGACAGGATCTTTTTGTAGGTTCCACAAAGGTAGTAACAGGGGTAGGAAAATGGCCTGAGAAGATACGTTTAAATTGCAAGACCTATAGATAAATACAGATAAGATGTGCAGTACTTAGGGAGGGTGAGGGTGGAAACTATAACTGCCGCCTGGGCTTACAGGGAAAGATGTAGTTCTATTAACCTTCTTTTATAGATGGCATTTTGTTGGCTGGAGTCTTTAGTTGAGATGGACTGCTCTGTAGCAGCTGCAGGTAAGACACAGTCACTCCGTCGAGACTAGGGCTGGATATTGATTAAGATGGCTGATAGGTCTAGAAGTGAGAAGATAAAAGAAACTTATGAGAAGGGAGAGCAAAAATCACTAATATATCACAGCCAACATATACCAACAATGGCAGAAGAACATATCATAAGATGGACATTAAAACACTAGCACAGTTACAGCATGTAATACAGCAGAGCAAACTAGGTAATGTGTAATTACACTCTATTCCCTACACATAATGTGATATAAACAATAGGAACCAAATGTTGCTGTGTAAACATATGGTAACTTCAGTATTGGCTATGCATAAAGTGAATTCAAACTCTAGGAACCTAAACTAGCTATCTAATGTAATATAACACTCTAAACACCTAAACTAGCTATATAATCCACACAATGAGATCCACTCAATCCCCCTCATAAGTAGCATGTACTTCGATAGCTATAATGGCGTTTTCCTGGTGGCTATAGTGTAAAGACTTCTTCCACAGTTACAGGATTTCTTTATGTGGAGTCACTATTTTAAGGGGTATCTCCATTAAGCAGTGGGTCAGCTGTAGATAATTTGCAAGGAGCACTGTAAAGGCATATTTAACGTCTGTGTGCACAGATAGGTTTTTTAGCATGGTGTCTTCTATCATTATGCTGTAAACACGCTTGTTTAAAAAGTCTCACAGCAGTATGGGGAAAAATTCTGCTCCTCTGCTAAACGTGCTATAATGCTGACAACTGTCTGAATATGCAGGTCTGGAAGGAACCTCTTCTAATCAACATTAAAATAGTAATGGCACTAGCTCTTTGTATCTCCTAATCCAGTGCATCTTTAGAGGAAACAGGAAAGACGTTTCCACCCAAGCAATTGTTTGTCTTCTATAAGTGCACTTGTATGGAGCCATGATGCATATGAGAAGCATTAAACAGAAATACTATAGACTTTCTCACCTTGAATTTAGTTATTTGTTATTTGCCTTAAATATGTCTAGACACATTTGTATGTGATAATCTTCAGCCAGTAGGCTCTAGTAAGTTAACTATAGAGCAAACAAACAGAACTGGATTCAGACAAACTTCACTGTCAACATCTTGAAAACCTGATTGCATCACTTGCCAAACAGGACAAAATATAAGGTATAACTTTAATATGGAAAATCTATGCTACACTGTCTCTGGTAACAGTGAGTTCCAGAATGTTGGAACAGGAACAAGAAAGTTGCTGCTTTCCTATAGTAGCCATTTCAGTGCATTAGGACCCATTGTGAAACATGTTCACTGAAGTTTGTAATTCATGGGGGTTGGAAAAGAGGGAGAAAGAGTAAAACAGGTAACCATTTGAAATGTCAGGACCTGCTAGAGTGAGTCCTGAAATTTAGAGACTTAGTGGCCGAAAGATCTGACTTGTATATACCAATTCCAAGATGCCATTTCTCAGAATATTTCCCTTTCTCTGAGGTATAGTGATCTTGGAGTTGTTATATACAAGTTTGGGGGTGTGTGTGGGGGGGGGGCAGTCGGGGCTTGGCCCCTGCAAAAAGAAGTTTTAAGAAGATGAGCGATCTTTGAGAGTCACTCTTCTCCTGTGTTTTGGGTCTTTTTTCCAGCACGTCTTCACTCATCATTTTTGAGTGCTCCTACTTCAATAGAGAGCTGTAAACTAACAGTAAAATGTACCTTTTTCCTCTTCTCCCAGTATGCATGAACTCAAAGTAGGTATATATGTGTATATATATATATATATATATATATATATATATATATATATATATATATATGTACACATACATATATATATATATATGTGTGTGTGTGTGTGTGTGTGTGTGTGTGTGTGTGTGTGTGTGTGTGTGTAGAGACTGGGGGTGTGAAAGATTGCCCCTAATGGGGGAGGGGGATACAGGAGGAATTTTGCCCTTGAAAAAATGATTTATCTTTTTGTATGACCTTGGGAGTGCCCTTGATTGGAATGAGACATTTTACTTTTGATAAACTTAGAGTTGACTGAAACAACACATGATTAATCATAGTAAATGCCTTTAAAACATTAGCTGTACTACAAGGATATGTCAGGAGTATATTAATATAAGAAAAGTTTAGATTGATGCCATATTAA